>NC_067493.1:10067356-10159856 GCF_947179515.1 Apodemus sylvaticus | reverse complement strand
TGTCACACTTGAGTAGTTAGGTTGCCTCCTTTCTTAGTTTTCCAAAGGAGTTTAATACATAGATCCTCCAGTTTGCCTTGTATCTTTAGTTAGGAGTTTGAACCAATGCTGTAAGTGCAATGAAATCCATTTCTTCTAGACTGTGTTATCTATCTTACTACTGTCCATCACGATAGTATTCCAGCTTTCTGTGGGAAGGGAAGTATTTTGAATAGTCTATCAGAGGAAATGGCTAGGAAGAAAAGCAGATCTCAGCATCTCTCATTTCTGGGATTACGGCTGACTTCTTCCTTTTTAGCACACCTTTCAGGTTGTGTATAATTATACAGAGTGGAAATAAGAAAAATAGTATGTGTAATGAAGTTAATTTTTATACACCAAAGAAGATGTTGCTTGTTCTGTTTGTAGATCCTGGTGCCTTGGTTTCATTCAATGACAAAGAGAGGTGTGGTGTTATTTGTGCTCTCATGTCGCTAAACCTCAGGAACATGCCAGGACATTTAGATTGAATTGTTATGTGAACATCACTGAATAATCTTCACAGTCCTAGATGGTATGGCCTATTCCTTAAGGTTATGTGATACATTATCTTGCTCCTAAGTCACAAGACTATACAGCGTATTTCTGTTCTGCATATTGTAGCCAACCAGAACAGATATTTTTATATTTAAAAACATCTGAACACAGAAAAGATACAAAAAGAACACAGTAGAGATGCTGAAAATCAAGCATACATAGGGTGCACTTCTATGAGTGGAGTTTACAAATCTAAAGCCGTGGTGAGTTGGTGAGTGAATGGTGTGTGACTTTGAGGACCTGGGGCATTATAACAAACTACTGTAGACTTTGTAAGCTCTCTGCACGTAGATCGGTTTTTTAATTAGTTGTATTCTTTATTTACATTTCAAATGTTGTCCCCATTCCTGGTTCTGCTTTCCCCCAAAACTCCCTAACCCTTCCCCCCTCCCCCTGCTCACCAACCACACACTCCCTCTTCCCTGTCCTATCATTCCCCTATACTAGAACATCTCGCCTTCTCAGGACCAAGGGCTCTTCTCCCTTTGGTGTCCAACAAGCCATCCTCAGCTACATATGCATCTGGAGCCCTGGGTCCCTCCATGTATAGTCTTTGGTTGGTGGTTTAGTCCCTCGGAGCTCTGGGAGTACTGGGTAGTTCTTTAGTAATTAATCAAGTTACTGAATCTTTGCATTTTATAAAACTTATTTTTAAATGTTTGAATCTTATACTTAGATTAATATATGGATACATTGTACAAGATTATTTGACTGTTGTCAAGACATTTTTTATTTAAAACCTTTTTCTGATTAAAAGCTAATATAAGAGCTGAAGTCTAAACAATGTCAGAATCATATCTTGTCATCCTGGAAAGTCGTCCGTGGGTGTGACAAGATGAAGATGCCCATTTGCTTAGCACCGTCTCTCAAGCCCTTCTGAGGACTGCCTCCTCCTCAGGCACAAATGTGTCTGTAGTAGTTTTTCTGGTTTCTCTCCTTCTTCTTTTTAATCATAGATTTATTTGTAAGCAGATAATTTACCATCAATATTTTGCTCCAACAATAAGGCCTTTGTTTTCTTGTCCTTCAGTTTCTTTTTTTTCTTTTTCAACTATGTGTACATTAGATCATTTTATAAAAATTGCTTCATGTCAGTCTGTGGGACCACCGTGTTCTCATGGTCCATTGTCAAATGAAGCATTGTCTGAACAAGCTAGCTGTCACACACAGCCATTTGATGTTTAGATTGGTAGTGTGTATAGCCACAGATCCTATATCCATAGGGTTTCTGATCACCAAAAACAGAATGTTTTAAACTGATGTATTTTAACTTACCATTACTGTGATTATTACGACATAGGTCTTTTATATATTATATGCATACATATGTATCTATAAATTTATTATATTTACTTGTATTTATATTGCTAATCAATGTACTTATGTAAAGGAAACAGACTTGCATGGTAGGCAGCATTGAGGGGGAATTTTAGAATGCCTTTGTCACGTCTGTAGTTTAGTGGAGTATGTAAAATAAACAATGCCTAGTGTGTGATGAACGCCAAAGAGCTAATCAATTTTGGATATTACTCCTGGTTAGAACTCATGTAAGCTGTCCTGTATTATAGTTAAGTGGAAAGATGTATAGAAGCCTAATGTTTTGAGTGGGTAAATTTGTTTTGTAACCTGTGAAATGTGTTCCTGGGGATAGTGCATCTAACCTCTGAACTTTCCACTCATTGTCTATGCAGTGAGGATTCCAATAATGCTTTTCTTTTGGATGATATGAGGATATAGGAATACCTTTTGTAAATTTATATGCAGTTTGCTAATTTACTAAGGTATTCTTGCCAAATGACCTAAATTAGAAGGAGGATGATTTGGATCAAGTCCCTGAGCTCACTGTCTAGAGTCAGATTACATTTGTCCATTCTACTTGGAAGAGGTGTGTGTGTGGGAGGAGGGGCATCAAAGATGTATGGTTTTAATCTTATTTTTGTTAGAGGCTATGACTACTCTAACCCCCATAGCTTCAATTAAAAAACTTGAAAATAGTTCATTTTCTAGTCTAATTACTTGGCAGAAATTTAGAATAGCAAGAAACTAGTAACAACCAAACCTTTCCTTTGCACTTACAGATCAACAGAAGAGATTCTTGGGTCCTAGAGACCAAAGAAAGAATCAGCAGGAATGCCCAGGGTGAATGATGGATTGCAGAGCCTGGCTGGTAATTACTTTCACTGAGCTAAAACATTAACTTGATACATGGGAGCAAGGCCAGATGAAAATCGGGAGGTGGACCTCTTCCTCCCCATGGAATGCCCATACTTGCCTTGTGGAGGTAGTTGTTTCTTTGGTGGGAGAGTCCAGCTCAGCTTCCTTTCCCGAGGCTCAGCATGGATTTTCATCTACCACCCCGGTAGACAAGGAGTGGTACCTTTGTTTTGGCCATTGTAATGATAGGTGTTTAAGTCATCCTGCTTTCTGAGATGGCAAGAACTCACAGTTTCTCAAGACTTTTCAGTAGGATAACCGATATTAACAGAGATTTTCTCCTCTTGGGGTTCAGCTTTTTTGTAATTTTTTTCCATAATGTGGGCTCTGGAACCCACAAGGTTGATAAGCATGACACTCTGAAGCACACGTACACCACAGAACTTCACACATGACACTACAGAGCACACGTCATCCCCCACAGACACACATCGCCATCTTCACTTCATAGATGGAACCACTCCTGAACACATATAAAGGAGAGGCTAAGACAGGTGGGAAATCTGGGGTTTTACATGCACAGGCCAGAGAGAAGACGTTTTCACAGCGCGCGCGCGCTGTGGCTTTGGCGCGCGCGCGCGCGCGCGCGCGCGCGCTGTGGCTTTCTTTCGCCTTGCCAGCAGCCCCCCTCCTGGGACAACTCTGAGCTAGAGGGAGCGAGCGCGACCCTGGGCGCGGGTGTAAATCAGTCACCTGAGCGCTGAGGGGCAGCGGCGAGAGTGCACGCGCGTGGGCGGGTGGGGAGTGGCGCGGGCAGCGAGCATGGCCCGGAGCGGCCAGGTGGGGAGGGAGCAGGCCGAGTGGAGAGCTGAGGCGGCCGAGGGGCGCGGCCACTAAGAGGAGACCAAGAGGTGGGGGCTGCACTTGAGGACCAGCTTGCCCAGACGGTAAGAAGTTTCTACCTCCTCTCTGCTTGCGTTTGCATTGGGTGGGGACAGAGCCGGGCGGGACGCCCCGGGGCCACGGAGGGCCGCGTTCTCCTCTAGTGCGGCGGCACGAGGAGGCGGGCAGCCGGCGGCGCTCCCGAAATCCACCCCCACCCCTCAACTTGGCCCCAAGTTTTTGAGGTGGCTGCGGGCGGGTGGGCGGGCAGACGGGAGCGAGGGCTTCCCTGCGCCTTAGGTGAGAGGCGGGCAGTTGGGGACTCCAGAGGGCGCGGGACGCGGGGACCTGGGATACACGGAGCTGCCGGATCCCGCGGCAACTTTCCCAACTTGCCGGCCTGTTCAGAGCCCCGAGCTGCGGCTGGGCACTGGGGAGGGAGGGTGCAGGGGGCCCAGGCGCGGCCTGCGTGGGGACCGCAGCGATGCCCGAGCGGCTGCGGAGGACGCAGATGTGGCCAGTCATATCCTGCTAGACAGACACGTGTGTGCTTTCCTGAAGTGCGGTTCTGAAGCAGCCAGCTCACTGCGTTTACATACATGCCGAATGGACGGAAGGATTTGAGACGTGAAAGGGGGGCAGAATTAAAAAAAAAAAATACAGTGGTGTTGGAGCTCAGGACAAAACTAGACGGAATCTCCAGTGGGATGAGGCAAAGATTAAAAAACAAACAAACAAACAAACAAACAAACAAACAAACAAAACTCAACTACTTGTAAGTGCCAAGTGGTGGAGGAAACGGGATGGCACAGCACAGGGAGACTCCAGCACAACCCCTGGAAGGACTGGCTTCTCTGCAGCTGGGAAGCACTGTCTGCTTTTGGGAGCTCATTTGTTAGAAATGGGGCTTGACCACGCTTTTTCTTGGAGTTCCCTACCACCCAGTGTCGCTGTTGTTAGCCCCACTTGGGGGCTCAGATACAGAGTGGGTCCTGTGTACATGGGATGTATAAGAAACGGGGTGATAGCAGGTTGACATTTTTCCCCCTTCCCTTCCCCCTGATGTGACATCTCTTGTTTCAGAGATCAAAGTCACAACTGGAATGTAGGAGATGGTACTGTCAAATTCAGACACACACACACACACACACACACACGTACAAAATGCACCTAGGACTGCGGTTACAGTAATGCTGACAGAAATTAAAGAGGTTTTGAAAGCAGCGTGCGATTTATGATGCATCCCATTTACCCTAGAGTCAAGCTGTTGTAAAACTGATGTACAAAAGACATCATAAAATAGTCCTGTGTACCCAGGATTATAGTGGCAGAAAGTGACCTGTTTTATTAATTTTTAAGTACTTCTTGAACACTTGTAGTTGTTGGATCCTGTGTTTAAGTGAAGGATCAAAACAAAATATGAAATGTATCTGCTTAGAGCTGGAGAATTTCTTGTAACTGCATTTTACAGAACATTATAAAAGCCAGTTGCATGCCTTTTCTTCCCCTGGCCAGTGTTACTATTTGTGAACAGAGCTGTTCCCATATACTAATCACTGAGCGGTGGCTAAGTCCATTTGTCTCCCACCGTTTTCTATTCTGCACGTTTAGATGGTTTTGTGCACAGACACACATGCTTTAGGTGGAATTTATTTCTGACACTAAGTGTTTCTGCTCTGAACTTTTCCTCTAGACTAAGCCTTGTGTAAGTTTGATAGAACTTCCTTTCGCTCTTTGGAATCATCCACACGAGAATCCTTTGTGAGCCCTTAAAGGCTCTGTATTTTATATCATATTTGCAGCCGTTTCATTTAAACTTGTTCAGTTTTAATGAAGTTCTGAGTTGTAGGTACTCTTTCTGTTCCCGGAGAGCAGTGGATTTAAAATCCAGACTGCTAATTACTTTACCAAAGCATAGGAATGTCTTCACCTGAGGGAAGGGCTAGTAAACCTGAATGTGAACTTTGTGTAGAGGATCTTTCTGGAAGCATGTCTGAAATGCCTTGACCCCCTAATCCTCTGAGAATATTAAGTTGGGTTTGTATATAAAACTTTGGGTAAAAACCAACCTCATGTGACTTTTAAAAATATTGAGGAAATATTAATAGTAGTAGTGTATTGCTAATACCTGACTTACCCTCTTCTGCCTGAGATGTGAGTTATCTGTCAGGCAGGGATATGTGATTACAAAAAGGAGCAGGCAAAAAGCAGGGCTGACTGTTGCTATATTAAAATGTAAGTATTACAGTTTGAATTTTCAAGTGAGAGTTTCTGAGTTCAGTGCTTCACATAACATTTTGTCCTAATCTTGCTTGCTGTCAGGGATGTTTCTTGGTTGTGCAATTGCTGCAGTCAAGAATGCCAATTTGCATTCCATGAGTGTCATTTGATTACTTTTATCAGTGGAGCTCCAAGACCGGCCCAGTCCTCTCATTTCATCTTGCCATGTCATGAGTCAGTGCTGTGTTGTCATTTCAAAAATCTGCCTGATTTAGACAAGAAAGAAAAGTACTTTCATGTTGCAGCCGCAGTCCCCTGCTAACTTGTCAGCAGCAGGATATGATTCACTTGGGCCCAGAAGAATGGAACAGAGAGGCAGGTTAGATGGTTCAATAAAGCCCACGGACAGGTAGTGTGTGATGTCCCCAGAGAGCTGCAGTTAATGAAGAACAGGTCTGCTTAGTTCTCCATGCGCTGACCTGGTGCTGTCCCCACAGTTTTCTCATTTGATCTTTCCCAGCAAATTGATCTTTTCTTGTATTTTATTTGCCTTCCAAGTTAGTCCTTGAGGGACTGAAATTAGCAGAGCAACTTAAATTGGACAATACAACTTTTCAGAAAAGAAGAAATTGGACATTGGCAAAAAAAAAAGGGGGGGTGGGGGTGGGAGAGGAGAGGGAGCTATTCTTTTTTGTTGTTCCTGGGAATATTTCCTAGATTAAGGGAGTCCAAAGTAGGTGATGAAGCTAGCGGTTTCCCTTACTTTAAATTTAGAGTTAAGCCTCAGGGCTATTTTAAATATTTTGTAAATGTTTGAAAGGTGGTTTCAGCAAGGATAAAGAGTTTGATTTAGCAATGCTCGCACTCACTTGCTTGGCCTGACCTGCCAGGGTAATAGTGGCTTTTATGGCTATTGGAAGACGGACAAAACATCAATGGCATATTGCAACTATGTTATTTATAGTCTTCTAAATAAGTACAATTCCCAAATATTCAATACTGAATTGCTGAAAAGATTAAACAATAAAAAGTCATTAACAGGATTGTGTATAATTATTATGGTGCATGAAGATTTTTTCTATGAATTACCATCAGTATCTTTGTTTTACATAAATTCCACAGACACCCTGTTCATAGATCAGGTTATTCTCTCCTCTGAGGTTTTCCTTTTTAAATTTAAAGGTAGGCTTTTAAAATTGAGAGCAGGTTACAAGTTGGGTTTCTTTGAAATGCTTACATGTTGGTTTTTGAGATTTAAATTCATTTTATACAAGGTGAGCATAGTTGATACAGGTTTCAGTTTCACTATAGAGCCCTTGTACATAAAGCTTAGGTTGGGAGCAATTAATAGTCTTAACGTGATGAATGTATAAAGGAGCGGTGCTTTCTGAATTCCTCTGCAGATGGTCTCATTTACCATCTGCATCCTGTCAAGAAACAGAGTTGAAAACGGCTGTTCTCCTGCAACATCTCTTGCTGGTCAGGAGTTACATAGTATAGCTGGTTAGTAAGCTCTCTAAAGAGCTAGAGGGAGCCTCATGATTTTATTAGATATACTTATGGTTTTTAAAAAAAGAACTCTGGCAGTCAGAATGTTGCACAATAACTGGCTTAGAGTTTAGGCTTGGAGGTGACACATGACACACACGAACACACACACACACACACACACACACACACAGTGTGTGTGTACACAGTGGTGAAAGCAACAGAATTTCCATTGAAAACAGTTAAGGAATCAGCTAAGCTTTCTAGGACTACCTTGTAGGTGATTTGAATGCTGTAAGGTGCAACCAAACATTCTGAGTGTTTGAGACTGTGTAGCCAGTGTGCCAGCTGAAGGAGCCCTTCTCAGGTTGTCAGGCCCACCTTCCAGGTGCCATTAAAAGCAGCTTCCCATCCAGCCACTGAGGAGCACGCTACCCTACTCCAGGTCACGAGACAGCTACTTCTCCCTGTGGATGATGTTTCCAAGTAGTTCTGCATTCAACTCCAGATTATGGAGAAAACTTTCCTTCAAAAGAAGGAAGCTTTGTGTTGTCACCATAGAAGGCAAATCATTTTAAAACTTGGTATATTTTTAATCAGTAAATAAGCTACATTTAGACATCAGAGTTGAATGTTTTCTTACTTCCTGTTTGGCATTTGTTAATCAGTCCAACCAGTAACATTTGTGATATGTTTGTATTAAATAATCAGTGATGGTGATTGATCTTCATTATTTACATATTACTTTTTAGGGATGTTACTTTGACATTTATTTACTATTTAAGTAAATCTTATATCCAGGGATATAAACTGCCCAGATTTGTCTTCTTAGCACAGTAGCTCTCATTGTGTTGCTAGCCAATGAAAGTCTTTATTTGTTGCTTATTAGAACCCTCAGTCCACTCAAAAGTTCAGCTATAATTTAATTTGGGTGTTCAAAGAGCCTCCCTTGTTTTAAAACACGTTCTCAGTATTCCTTTACCATTTGTTGTGAGCCTATATTCTAACTCATGAATATGCATAAGAGCAGTAATACAGACATGTCATTTTAAAAGTTGTTGCCAAAACAGAAGTGTACCATTTTCTTTAGAAATTATGTATATGACAATGTAAATTTTGTCCTTTTTACTGCAGTTTCTTAGACATTCTAGAGCATTTTCACTTTTCCAGCAGTAATTTAAATTGTTTTGGTCTACTGATTTAGGATTTGTTCCTACAGAAATACAACCTTGAAGGTGTGGGGAGACAGGCCAAAGCTAAGCTTTGCAACCAAGAGTTCTGGTTAAAGCGCTTTCACAGTTGTAGCCCCTTGAAATTATAAGGTCTTTGTTTTGAAATTTACAAATTGCCAGCCTGGTAAGTTCTTTATAGCAACTGCTGGCAGTTTTACAGAGTCCAAGATACTTGCGGGTTTCAGTTGAAGTGTAACCGATTACACAAGCTAAGGACCAGAACTCCAGTATCAGGGATCCCTCCACATGGAAGGCAGGATGTGGAACTGCTAAATGAGTCACTGCATGTGTGTGTAACCAGTGAGAATCACGTCAAGTCTGTCTTCTACATACAGGATTTAAGACTTATCAAAATGTACAGTATTGTCCTGTACCTGGGGTTCATGAGTTCACTGTCCCTGCTCTTTGTGTTTAGTACAGAGATGTAACAGCCCACACAAAAACATTTTTCTCTTATTATGACCTTAACATTTGCCAAAAGTGCCCCATACTGAAATTCCTTTTTAGTATCTTTTTTCCCCTTAGTCCAAAGCCAGATGTGTACCCAGACACACAGCCTCTGTGTATAGCAAGCTGTTTTAAATATTGTGACTCGGCAATGTGCTGTCTTTTCTCTGCTTGAGCCAAGGATCTCTGCTCAGTATCTGTGGGTTACCAAGCTCCTTCTTTATTGTATGTCTTGTCAGCTATCCCTATTCATTTAACCTTTCATTAGCGTCTGTGCAGCTTCCCTGTCTGCAAAGGCAAGGAGAACCCGAAAGGCCCCACTGTCACAGTTATTAGATTTCTCCGTTACATCCCAGCAACCACAAAGAAGCAAGAGTGGAGACTATTGTCGTGCATGCTGCTGTCCTGGGGTGCAGCTCTTCTGGGCATGTCAAGGACATGTGCCACATGTTGATATGCATCCCAGGAATAAATGCGCAACATGGGGGATAGGCTGTCAGAGGCAGTAATGAGCTTTGTAGGAGTTATTGCGAAGACCAACAGTTAGTGAAGGAATGTTGCTTAACCAGCCAAGGAGATAGATGGAGTTGAGAGTTGCCAAGATCTGCCTTGTGGAGCTTGTCAGTCCCATTGTTTTCATCTAAACTTCATTTGAGGGGAAAATTGAATACCTTCGACAGGAATGAAAGTCTTGTTTTCTCCTTTAACCTCGGAGGGGAAAATGTTATTTCTGATGACTATTATGGTGCATTACAACTATTTTTGTATGGAATAAAGATATGTGAATGATTATGTTACTTACCTCTCATAATTTTTACAATTTCACTGCAAAATCGTGAAAAATGTTTTAACAGGGATTTGTATGTTTTATAAATCTGGTTTTAAAATGGAGCACGTGAATCTCCTTGTGCTCCTGCTTTGCTGTGGCTGCCATAGCACAGTGTGGCTATCACCTGGTTTTTATACATGTGTTTTCATGCTTGCTGTAATATGGAGGAGAAGAGGAATGATTACAGGTCACTTTCACATAATAATAAAGACAAATACTTGGATATGTAGAGTGGAAAAGATTTCATTTTAAACATCATAATGAACTCTCAGAGCTGGAAGAGAGCTCAGTTGGTAGAGCGCCTCCCACAGGAGCATGAAGACTTGACCTTGCTCCCCAACATGTATAATGGGCCAGCCAGCATGGCACCTTTCACTGCTGTTCTCAGGGCTGGGAAGGCAGTGACAGGCAGGTCCCTGGGGTTCACTAGCCACCCAGCTCAGCCTCATTGTTGAGGAGAAGGCAGGGAATCACCATGAATGCCATTGGTTCTGGTGTCTAATCTTGACCCACTCAGTGTTTGGGGATGTCTGCCTTGGAAAGCAGAGTTTAAAGTGAGCATACACTATAATGGCTTCAGTTACGGCGTTTCTGTGCATACACTTCCTTCTCTTTGTGGCACTGCCTGCTCATTCCTATTAGCCAAACAACCAGTTTGGTAATCTCTATGGCTGCCTCTCCACAACTGCTTGGTGACATAAATCCTAGTGGTTTAGTTTTAACTGCTTTATTGTGAGATACCTCACATACCACCATGTAATCACCCTTTAAAATGTACATTAATAATACCCCATTATATGGATACACGGTTTCTTTTAGCATCATCAATTTATGGATTTTTTACTATTATGCATAATGCTGCTGAGAACTTTATTTGGGAGAGTGTCAGATGTTTTTATTTCTCTTGGATGTATACCTTTAAGAAGAATTGTTGGATCATGTGGCCTTCTTTTTGTCCATTTGAGTTGTCTTCAGAAAAACAAACCAAAACCAAAAACCAAAAAAAACCTCTTGTGGTCTTAAAAAATACATATGTGGTAAAAGTTAGGACTATGTGTCCCGTGTTGCATGTTGGCTCTCTTTTACCATGTGGGTTTCAGGGGTTGAACTCAGGATTTCAAGCCTGGTGGCAAACACCTTTACCTGCTGAGGTATTCACTTCCCCTAGATTGTCTTTTTATAGTTGAGGTATAAAAGCTCATACGGTGTGGTTACAATCCTCTATCTGATTCAAGATTTGCAAATACTTTCTCCCATTCAGTGAGCTGTCTTCTTATATTTTTGATGCCCTTTGAAACAATTTAAAATTTTTTGAAAGAAGTTTAAGAATGTTTTTTTCCAGACAAGATGTTATTACATGTTAAATGTTAACTCAATACTAGTGACAGTGAGCAACAGTGGCCCTCAGAAACATTCCTAACACTGTCTATCATTTTAATTTTGATGAAGTCCAACTTACATAATATTTTCCTTGTTCTCAGTTTTGGAATGTTGTCAAAAATAAAGCAAAACCAACCAACCAGACAAACAAAAACCAAACCCCAAAACGTGGTCTCACTTTACCCCTGCGTTTCTTTCCCTCCTTCTTTCAGTCCTTCTGGATAACACTATTACGTAGGGTTGCTGGATCATACCATGTGGTAGTCTCCCTTTTGTAGTTTGAGAAATTGCCTTTTTGGGGGTGGGGTTAATAACATTTGTACCATTTTATGCTCTTCCAAGAGTGTCTATGTGTTGTATTTTGTGTGTCCATGTTGTCGCCAATGCCTGCTGTTATTTTATGATAAATATGGTGATAACAACTGTGAGGTGACATATCTCTTCTGTGGTTTTGTTGTCTCTACTGGCCTTGAAATCTAGGGATGGAATGATGCTCCTTTTTAGCCTCCCACCTACCAGTACTGATATTAGATCTAGGACCTCAGCCATTGAGATAATCACTCTACCACGGAGCTGTGTGTCCAGCTCCTATGTGTTTTATTTCAAGACAAAGTCTTACGAAGTTGCGTAGGCTGGCTTTAGACCCATGGATTTCCCATCCTTCTGCCTCAGTCTTTCTAGTAGCTGTTATGGACTTGAGCCAGCTGTAGCTTCCATTTATCCTCTGGCCTCAGCTCTCTTGGGTTGAGTGTGATAGGTAGACATAGGACCCTTTTTGATATTTTGTCCGTTTTAAGATTGGATTACATAGGTTTTGCTAGTTTTTGAGTTTTAGGAGTTCTTTATATATTTTGGATATTACTGTCATATCAGAAATTTAAATGTTTTCCTCTCATTCTGTGAGTTATCTTTCCTTCTGCTCGTTGCTTCTTTTGCCTTGGCCATGGAGGAGCTTTTAAGTTTTCTGTAGCTGCATGTGTCTGGCCTTGCTTTCTTTGCCTTCAGTGGTTTACATTTAAAGCTTAGACTTATCTGATCCCTAAAAGAGTAAAGGCTATGTTAAGAAAGAACATTCTATTGTTTAGGGGAGGGGAAAAATCAGCTAACAACTCTTGGTGGAACTCCAGGGGACAAGAAATTTGTCATTCAGTAGCCAGAAGATGATAGGTGCAGGTTCCCTGTGAAACAGCTTGGGTTTACTTTGATGTTCCTTAATTATCATTGAGTTTAAAAGCAATCTAGGTGTTCTGTATGATAACAGACATACTTCATGTCCTGGAGGGTGGAATTAAGTACCTAGAAATAATTGTTTTTGGTTTTATAAATACCTCAAAAGGAAAGGAAGAAAAAACATTATTGAGAAAATTTGTCTTCTAGACATTCCATCATGAACAAAACATCACCAACAGAGATAAAACTGAAAATTGTTTTATGATATCCAAACTGAAAATAACCGGCTTAGTTAAGTTTTAAGTAAATACTGTGTTCAAATCTGGCATGATGTGTTTGCAAACAGCTCGCTCTCCAGTCTACCAGGTGTATTTTTCAAAGCCTCCCTTCACCAAGTTAGAGAAGCCTTCAAACAGGAAAAAGTTAACTTAATTTAGAGGCAGCGATGTTAGATCACACTTGAATTTAAAGGAATATGTTAAAGAAAAAGGTCTAATTTTCTTTTCATTCATGCTAATAAAACCTATATTCATTTTTATTTAAATCATGGCTTTTCTAGTATTCTGATGAACCATTTTATATAATTGCTTTGTCTGCTTTTGGCTTTGTGCCAGTTATTTTAGACAGAGTTTCATTATTATTTGGCATCAGCTATTAATTAGGTGGCCAAGTGGTCACATTTATATTTGGAGAGAATGTGGGGTTTTCCCCTCACAAGTGTTTACACATGAAAATAGTAATTAGCCAATTTAAAGTGATACCTCATGACATAATCTGAGGATTGTAACTTTGTTCCCTGTGGATATTCTGTAAAGAATTTAAAATCATTTATAAAATAGGTATGATAAAAAATTTTATATCTATCAGATACATGACCTTTGCTTATATACATACATACATACATACATACATACATACATACATACATACATATATTTTTTCTTTTTCTCTTTTCCTGAGGATTGGACTGAGGCCTCTCATGTGAGAGATAAGTACTCTATACTGACCCACATTAAATTTTATAACTTGTTTATATTGTACAAGCAATGTTACATTTCTGTTCTTAGTATGTCTTGTCATGTCTATATTGGATTAAGAAGGTCACCTGTAATTATGGATTGATACCGTATTCGAGGACATAAAGAGTGTCACTAACTAGAATGTAAGTCATGCAAAGAAAGCCCTCAGTTCCCTGCCCCAAGGCTTCTGATCTCTTTTATTCTGTAATTAGAAGATTAGTGAAGTGCACTCTATCAACACCTGCCATGTTTGTATCCAGAAATAGTAGGAAAGTTAAAGATTTCCTCTCTTTCAAAATGGTTGGAATAAAACATCAGATTTCTTTGGAAACAGTCTCACTCCAGAGCCTATTAGCTCTAATAAAAATTAACAGTGGACTTTGTTTTTAATCTCATAAGTTCTGCCAGGTCTCAAGCCAAATTTAAATGTCATCAGTTTCCTTACAATAGTGTCTAGTGCATGAGTTAAATTCATTACTCAGTGCACTTCTTAAACAGCCTTCCTGTTTATTTAGGTTTATAGGGGTTTCTCTGGCTGCTAAATTGATCATAGAAACAGTAAGGTAGGCTAGGTGGAAGTGGAAGTCTTCCCAGCACTCGGGAAAGCAGAGATAGGCACATCTCTGGGTTTGAGGTCAGCTTGGTCTGTAGAACAAGTTCTAGAACAGCCAGAGATACACACAGACACCCTGTCTCATAAAATAAACAAAACAAAATAACAGCAAGGTATTTTGGCTAGCATTTTAGTATACACATATATACACATATACACATATAAGCAAATGTTTTATAACTGAAACGATACATTTACTAACAATACTATTTTTTGTTTCTGTTAGGAGAAAGGAATTCTGGTCAAATTACGGTAGATTTGTTTGATTCCACATCTTGTCGGTGACTAACACTGTCAAATAAGTTATTGCCCTGACTTAATAAGTAAAATTTTGGTTGTATATTCAGACAAAATGAATAAAATATAATTTACCAATAATAAAAGCTAAAAATTAAATACCTAAAATTCTACTAATAAACTGCTACTAAAGAGTTGTTGCTGCTCCCTAGGGACAACTGCTTTCATAAAATATTTTTGGTTCAGATTTCCTGGGGATTTAACTCCATGCTTCTAAATGATATGTTTATAGTGTCTGTGTTTTTGGTTTATCAACTTTAGGCATTCTCTCTTGACTTCTTGCTATGACAGATGTTTTCAGTCCCACTTCTCACTACTGACCTTCCTCGTTCATCGGTCACTGACTTGGCTCCTCTCTGGGGTTCTGCCCAGAAGATTTAGCCTTCCTCCTTCGCCTCAGCCCCTCTGTGAGGATTTTGCTCCCTACACTTTGCTGACCAGTTCATGTTCTTCTATCTGTCTCCATCCTTCAGAACCATGGGCAAACTATGTAGTTTTTGAAAAAAATTTAAGAATTTTTATTGGCTTAGGTTCATATTGGCACTTTGGAACTCTTGAATAATAGACTAGAATATTAGGTCAAAAGGGTTTTTTTTTTTATATGTATACACTTGAAGAATTTAGTTTTTGTTTTGCTATTAAAATGTTTTGAAGATTTGTTATTTTACATACATGAATTCTTTGCCTGAATGTATGTCTGTACACCTGTGTGCCTGGAGTTCAAGTAAGTCAGAAGAGGCTGTCAGATGACCTGGAGTTGAAGTTACAGATGCTTGTTAGCCACTATGCCAATTCTGGGAACTGAACCCAGGTTCTCTGCAAGAGCAACAAGTGATCTTAACAACTGAGCCATCTTTGCAACCCACTTTCTGTTTTTTAAAGAGATAGATGATATATTTGCCATATTTCATTCTTCAAACAACTAAATTTTCTCATGTCAGCATCTACTCTTTCAAAGTATACTAAATAGGTATGTAATTTTTTTTCATATCCTGGTTCTATAATATTTCTTTCATTTTGAGTTTTAAAAGTTGTAATTAAAATTACTTGAATTATTATTGAATTTTTCCAGTGAAAATATTTTTATGTTCCAGTTATTTCTCTTCTAGGAATAGCCATTTCTAAGTCAAGAAGATAGGCTTTAAAAGTTTTGATTGCTTTAGAAAGGTTTTACAGGTCGGCTTCCTTTGCTTCTGTTTTTTTCACCTCACCTCTTATAGTCAGGGAACAGGACAATGAATTTAGAACAGGATCTGAGACATTGTTGTTTATTTTTTGTTAGTTAATATTTGTTAGGTCACTGCACACTTACCATTATCATGCTTACTGAATCATTCAATTCAGGGAAGGCTTTTAAACAATACACACAAGGTATTAAAGTACTTTTAATAGATACCCAAATATGTTGAAAGAGTATCCTATAATTTACTTGTTTACTTAAAAATATGTATTTACTTTTATTTAAAAATTAATTTATAAAATGTGTTTCTAAGTTTGCTCAGCATTGTAATACTCTAGCTTTGTTTCTTAGCAGGACAGCCAGAGTAACCACCATTATTCTAATGGAGGCTTTGATTTCCTCACTCTGTAAAGAATGGCTTGCAGGTTAGGGGAATTTAATGTTTGTATCCATGTGAAGTTATTTCTGTTTTCAATGTCTTTATCAATGAGATTAAAATGAACCTTTCTGGGACTGGTGAGATGGCTCAGTGGTTAAGAACACTGACTGCTGTTCCAGAGGCCCTGAGTTCAAATACCAGTACCCACATGGTGGTTCACAACCATCTGTAATGGGATTCAATGCCCTCTTCTGGAGTGTCTTCTGAAGACAGCTACAGTGTACTTACATATAATAAATAAATAAATCTTAAAAAAAAGAACATTTTACATAGGGAGAAGTGCCATAGAAGCTACAGGAGGAACTCACATAGATATATTCACATAAATATAAAGAAAGTCTTTGCTTAGGCTGGCCCAAAACTTAATTTGTAGCTCTCAGCTACAAATTGCCATATTTCATTCTTCAAACAACTAAATTTTCTCATGTCAGCATCTACTCTTTCAAAGTATACTAAATAGGTATGTAATTTTTTTTCATATCCTGGTACTATAATATTTCTTTCATTTTGAGTTTTTAAAGTTGTAATTAAAATTACTTGAATTATTATTGAATTTTTCCAGCGAAAATATTTTTATGTTCCAGTTATCTCAGCTTTGGCTTGGAGATCTTTCTGTCTTAGCCTCCTGAGTGCTGAGGTTACAGGCATGAACCACCACCCTAGCTTTTAAAAAAATTTTTTTATGGGGGGCTCAAAAGTGACCACAAAGCAAACAAACCTACAAGAATATTTAAATTAAAAGTCAGTGATAAAGCAGAAATGACTCAGAAGACACTATATCAGTAAAGCCACCCAGACGGGTGACAGCTCATGAAAATTGTAAACCTGGGCTTCATTTTATAACCTGATAGCAGTTCAGCAATTTGGGGGTGTCCTTTCTAGTCGTCGTCCCCCTCCCCCTGGGGGCATTCATTTTAGCTGGTGTCTGCCTCTTCTAGGTAACTCAGAATGTGTGAGAGTAACTCTCAGCAGTCTTTACATTATGCATATGCTTGGGAAAAGAGGAGCCTAGTGAATCTAATGAGTTTCAAGGACTTCTTGAAGGTGTTTTGAGTAGTTTACTCCCACAATTTAAGGAGTGTCCTTGCTGCATACAATGTTTAACTTCTCTATAAATGTCCTGTCTTAAATCATATGGTTTCACTTTCTTTTGTCTCATTCCATGTCTTGAAGAGTTGCCCTCCAATTTGGAAGGGTTTAATGATGGAAGAAACTGTGAGGCAACGTGAGAATGTCAGGAGTCCAGATCAGTAGAGGATGAATAGGATTGAGATACAGTAAAATCTTAGAGGACGGGTTTGGTTTGTCAAAGAAATTTGGTTACACCCCATAAGAGAATAGAGGCACAGAAAGTCCTTTACTTTTTAAAAAAGTTGTGCAAGTTTTTTCCTTTCTTACTCTAACTTGGTTTATGGTGGCCTATTCAAATTCTTAGACTATGTTTATTTCCACATGTGTTTCCACTAGAAGACTTTGTAAATTTTTTGTTGGAATTGTAAATTCATTTAAATTTTTTTGTTATATTTATCCATGTATTAGTTTTCTTTCGCTGTGATAAAATACCTTGGCCAAATGCAACTTAGAGAAGAATTTATTTTGACTGTGGTTCCAGAAGAATATAATGTCAAGGGTGTGGGGCTGTGGAACATAGCAGCACATGGCCAAAATAGGAATTATCTCTTAGTGATAGACTTCTTTTAGCAATGTCAAATCTCATAAAGTTTTCATAACATCTTCAAAATGGCAACAACAGCTGGTGACCAAGTATTCAAATACATGAGCCTGTTGGGGACATTTTAGTTTAAACCACCCCAATGTGTTTATTGTGTGTTTAATGTGCTCATGTGGAGGTTAGAGGACAACTTGTGGAAATTGGTACTCTTCCTTCTACCATGTAATGGTTTCAGGGCTTGAATTCAGATCATCAGACTTGGTGGCAGTCTACTGAGCCATCTCACTACTTCAAATTCACCTTTTTTTAAAAAGATAGACTTATTAATTAATTAGCTAATTAATTAATATATGAGCACATTGTAGCTGTCTTCAGACACACCAGAAGGGTGTATCAGATCCAATTACACATGGTTGTAAGCCACCCTGTGGTTGCTGGGAATTGAACTCAGGACCTCTGGAAGAGCACTCAGTGCTCTTAACTGCTGAACCATCTCTCCAGATTCCCCAAATTTATTTTTTAAATATTTTCATGTTTAATAATTGTTTTCTATAGTTAGCTGGGAAGTCTATTACAGTTGTGCTAACTGTATAAACTGCTTTATCACTGACTTTTAAATATTCTTGTAGATTTGTTTGCTTTGTGGTACCAGGGGTTGAACCTATGTCCTTAAACATGCTAGGCAAGTTTGCAAGAGCTAGAGGGGCATTCTGTCTTTCCCCTTTGTTTGTTTGTTTGTTTGTTTGTTTCTTTCTTTCTTTCTTTCTTTCTTTCTTTCTTTCTTTCTTTCTTTCTTTCTTCTTTCTTTCTTTCTTTCTTTCTTTCTTTCTTTCTTTCTTCTTTCTTCTTTCTTTCTTTCTTTCTTTCTTTCTTTCTTTCTTTCTTTCTTTCTTTCTCTCTCTCTCTCTCTCTCTCTCTCTCTCTCTTTCTTTTCCTTCCTTCCTTCCTTCCTTCCTTCCTTCCTTCCTTCCTTCCTTCCTTCCTTCCTTCCTTCCTTCCTTCCTTCCTCCTCTTTTCTAATGCCAAAACTGGTTTTGAATTCACTCTGTAGCCCAGATTGGATTTGAACCCTAGGTATTCTCCATCAGGCTTGCTAGTTGCTGGAATTATAGGTCTTTCTGTGCTACAGTGTTTACCTGTAGGTTTCTAAAGGTTAATTATATATTAAGAATTATTTGTTAACAATGAGGGTTTGCCTGCATGTATGTGTGTATATATGTATACATACATACCATGTGTAGGCCTAGTGTCTTAAGAAAGCCAGAAAAGAACATTGGGTTCCCTTGAATTGGAGTTACAAGTGATTGTGAGCTTCCATGTGTGTGCTGTATACTATGCAAGAGCAGCAAGGACCAATGTGCCATCTGTCCAGTCCCCCTTATGGATTATTTTAAAAATATCTTAAGGCTGGGGATGATGGTATATCCTTTTAATCCCAACATTTCAGAGGCAGAGGCTGGTGGATCTCTTGAGTTCAAGGCCAGCCAGAGACCCTGTCTCAAAAAATATTTTTTTTTTATTTTAAAAAAAGTGTATATGTGTATGTACACATAACATGCCAGTGCATATGTGTGCATGTGGAGGCCAGAGAACAACCTTATATGTTGTCTTCAGGACACTTTCTATTTCCTTTGAGATAGGTGATCAGAGACCCACAGGGATTCTCTAGTTTTGGCCTCTTCACGACTAGGATTACAACTAACTATGTGCCGTTTGTAACCCTGGTAATTCTTTGTGGGTTCTGGGATCAAACTTAGGTTCTGGTGCTTATAAGTCAAGTGTGGAACCATCCTCTTAGCCTCCAGGTATAGTTTTTAATCTTCTCAAATAATTCATGGCTTGCTTTGCAACTTATCTTTTGTCTTTTAGAACTATGAAGATACTGAACAACTGTTCTTCATGCAGTGCTCAGTAGTGTCCATATTGATTGTGTCTATAAATTTGTGGGGCAAATTACCACTTGTTTTCAGAAAACGTGTAAATCATCTTCACCTTCACTTTTCTGTTGCATAGAAACAATCTCCTTTCCCCTACCCCCAAGACAGTGTTCGTTTCTCTGTGTAGCCCTGGTTGTCCTGGTACTCCCTCTGTAGACCAGGCTGGCCTGGAACTCAAGATATAGGCCTGTTTTTGCCTCCCAAGTACTGCAAATAGAGGTTTGCATCACTACCTCCCAGCTGAGGGTTTTTTTTTTTTTTGGCTTAAATTTATGTGTATGTGTGTTTTGCCTTTATGTATGTTAGCATGAGCCCACTGAGCTAACATAAAAGCAATCTTTTCTTAAAAAAAGATTTATTTATTATATCTAAGTACACTATAGCTGTCTTCATACACACTAGAAGAGAGGGCATCAGATTTCATTACAGATGGTTGGGAACCACCTTGTGGTTGCTGGAATTTGAACTCAGGACCTTTGGAAGAGCAGTCATGCTCTTAACTGCTGAGCCATCTCTCCAGTCCCATGAAAACAATCTTAATGTGTGCTTTTTTTTATGGCTTTGTTCATTGTTAAGTTGTTTTGGTTTTCGCACTTGCACTATGACCACTTCTATTGTTCTCTTTCCTCTCCCCTACTGCTTGTTTCCTTCCACTTCTCAAATAGTATTCCTTCTATATTCATGATATACAAACACATGCAAATATACTTATGTGCACATATACATGCATAATATAGTCTTGAGAGATTTATAAGACAAAACATTAAATATTTATCTTAGTTTAGCTTATTTCACTCAACATATGATGGGTTCTATTTCCATTTATTATCTTGCAAGTTACATATTTCACTCCTTTTTTAAAATGTTAAATTATTACTTTTTTGAAACTGTGATATTTTATGAGTAAGTGTTTGCACAGTTGTACTACAGAGTGCCTGTAGAAGTCAGAAAACAAGTTTGTCAAGTTGTTTTTCTTCTTTCACTTTCATGTTGATTCTGCTTATTAAATTTGCTGTTGGTCTTGTATGACAAGTACTTTGCCCTTTAAGCCATTGTATCCTTTATAGCTGAATAAAATTCCATTTTGTAGACATAATTACATTTTATTTGTCTTCATCTATTGATGGACATTTAAGCTGACTTGTATCTTTAATAGTGAATAGAATTGCAGTAAGTATTGTGCGCGCAGGTACCTTTTGTGGTAATGCTGTTTTTGGATTCTTTTGGGTATATACATAGGATTGATGTAGCTGGATAGGACAGTCCTAGTTTTTGAGGTTATAAAGAACCTCCATACTTCGTCCATAATGGCCACATATATTTTCATCCCCTCATTCTCTTTTGCTCTTTTATTTTGTTTCATGTGCTTTCCTAGGCCTCCTGCCTATACTCATTGTTTTTATATAATGTCTTATTTTCTTCAAAGCTTCTTAATGGTGAAAAGGCCCAGAATACCTTTCAGTAAAGATTATATTGATTGCATGTATACCATTTCTGAATGGTCAGAACTCTCCCTTTTATTACTAGAAAGTGAATAAGGGATAAAGTCAGTCATGATTCGGATCACAGAAGTATATTATTTCCATCACCTTAGGTAAAGATTTGAAAATGAATTTAAAGCATGATAGAGGGATATACCAGAAAGTGAATCAATATGCATCTGTATATTCATTACTTTCTTTGTGGCTATGATCAATACAGAATCATCTTAAGGAAAAGTTCGTTTTGTTTGGATCATGGTTCTATTTCTCCTCCCCCCCCACCAAGATTCTACCGCCTACCACCCACCCAATTGCTTATGGTTTTAAAAAGTATAGTTTTTCATGGTCAGGAATAGTGTTGCAGCAGGAAGATAGATCACTTTCCTGGAGCTCTTTATAGCCTAATGGATCAGGATTCAGAGCATTTGTGCTAGAACCAGAAATTACTATCACCTTTAAAGCCTTGTCTCACCAGTCCACTTCTGCTAGTTAGGCCACAATCCTCAAATTTTCACAACTTCCCAAAACAGCAACACCAGCTGGTGGCCAAATGCTCCACGCGTGAACATACATGATGTTTCATATATTTTTAAACCATAATAGAGTGTATCATAGCTGGTTCAAATACTGTCTTACTTGATATGCCTTGTATTGAACCTGGTATGGCCTGATGCTTAGCTAAGATTATTTTCTCCCATACACCTAGGTCTAAGAAGTAGTGGAAGATTTGCAGGGGTAGGGGCTGTTGAAATCTCTAGCTTTGGCTGTCCAGGAACTTGCTCTGTAGAACAGGCTAGCTTTGAACTCACAGATCTGCCTGCCTCTGCTTTAAAGGCTTGTACCACCACACCTGGCTTGATTTTTTTTTTTAAAATAGGTTTATTGTGTGTGTATGATTATATTGCCTGGATATTTGTAAGTGTACCACCCTTGGCCAGAAAAGGTTATTGGACCTCTTAGATCTTTAGTTATAGGTGGTTGTGAGCTGCCACATAGATGCTAAGACTGAACCTGGGTCCTTTGCAAGAATAGTAAGTGTTCTTAGGTGTTGAACCAGCTCTCTAGCTCTCAATTCTCTCTCTCTCTCTCTCTCTCTCTCTCTCTCTCTCTCTCTCTCTCTCTCTCTCTCTCTCTCTTTCTCCTCCCTCCTTCCGTCCCTCCCTCTCCTTCTCCCTCCTCTCTCCATCTCCCTCCTTCCCACACTCTCTCCCTCCCTCCCTCCCTCCCTCCTCTCAAAAGAATGATTTTACATCATATGTATGAGTGTTTTGCCTACTGAGTCATTGCTCTAGCTCTCTCAACAGTGTTTTAAAATACATATATTTGAGTGTTTGTTTTGTATACTGTTTGTATTTTTATAAATATTCTATAGTTACATGAAAATAGATTACTACTTAATCATATAAGTATTTTTACTTTATTATTCAAGGTGATATATTTCTGTATAGGTGACTGTTATTCTGACCTATGTGACTTAAGTTTTCATGTCATGCTTGTCTCAACCAAAAAATATCCAGCCAAATTATTTTGGTACTCATCAATTCAATTTTTAGATAAAAACAGTACTCTTGTACTTGACCAAATCATCAGTCCATGCAGTTACAGAGATTGAACCAATCTATGTATATATATAAAAGTACACATACATATGTATTAATTTGCCTTTTAATTTTTTTGTATGTATGGTTTACCTGCATATATTTTTGTATATTTTGTGCATGCCTGGTGCACATAGAGTCTAGAAGAGGGTATCTGATCTCTGAAAATTGTAGTTACAGATGGCTATGAGCCACGATTTGGTTGCTGGAACCAAACCTAGGTACCTTCACAAGTAATAAATATTCTTAACTGCTGAGCAATCGTGTATATTTTTAGGCTTGTGGTAATATTTTTAGTTTTGGGTGTTTGTGTGGACTCAGTAATTATTATTTGTGTTTCGGATTACAAAATTCATTTTTAGCAGTACAAGAAGCAGGCCAGAGAGATGGGTCACTGGGTAAGGGTTCCTGTCCCGAAGCCTGACCACCAAAATTCAATTCATATGGTAGAAAGGGAGAACTAAGTCCTGCAAGCTGTCCTTTAACTTCCACATGTACAGTATGGTGCAGTGTACATGTTCACACTATAAATGATGTAAAAAAGAAAAAAAATTTAAGAAACAAGTTCTAAGGTTCATCCACAATCTTGTTCATCCTAGTTTGATTTCTTTGACTTCCTTATTCTTTGTATCACACTTTGCTTTAGAATTCTGTAGTTTTGTCACTACCAGCTATGCATTGTTATGGAGAAATAAATCTGAGACCAACTTGATTCTTCTGCCCACATTTTTTTTTACTTGATTTCCTTCTCCTAGATGCCCATGTTATTGCTTTAAGTTTAGTACTTCTTGCTCAAATATGTTCTATTTATTCTATATTTTTATTTTCTTGTGAATTAGTTTAGGCTGTATTTATTACGGAAAGCTTATATATGACTTTTAAACACTGAGACATTTCTCTAGCTTCAACTTTTATAGTTAGTCATTTTTATTTTTTAAACTACATTTTAAAAGTAAACTTATACAGTATCTTATTGTCAGCATTTTGAGATACAGGTAAAGGAGGCAGTTTCACACTGTCTACCTCAGCAGCCTAACATATTCCCAAAGAGTTTTAGGAAAATTGACTCAAGCCAAACCAGCATTTGTGAATTTGACTTGAAAAGAAGTCAGGACTAGACAGCATATTATGAAGCAGACAGAGTTTAGTAAACATTTTAATACAGGTTTAAGCATGTATTAATAGATGTCTTGTAGGTTTACAAATGGTGAGGAAAAAAGTCTTCCCTCAGGAATATTGGAAGTTAGAATATTTTTACTGTAAGCAGGGAGTCAGGGGAGGAGGGCTCACAGCAACTCTCATTAGAAACATAGTTTGGATGATGTTTGGAGCTGGCTAGTATTTTTCTTAAAAGGTGGTAGCGAAGGTATAGGCTTGTTCTTGAGATTCTTTTGTTTTGTTTTTTGTTTTTTGTTTTTTTTTTTTTAATTTGGTTTTTTCGAGGCAGGGTTTCCCTGTATAGCCCTGGCTGTCCTGGAGCTCACTCTGTAGACCAGGCTGGCCTCGAACTCAGAAATCCGCCTGCCTCTGCCTCCCAGAGTGCTGGGATTACAGGCGTGCGCCACCACTGCCCGGCTCTCCATGCTGTCTTAACTACCCGTCAACTCAAAGACCCTCCTTCTACTTCCTGAGACTGTTCTTGAGATTCTAAAGAACATTGTATTTGTTAGACTATGGGAAGACAATGGATAATTAACATTTTCTACATGTATCCTAAGATAGGACAATATTTTGTGTCTTCTTTTGGTGATGAGGAAACAGCTCAGTCAGTAAATTGCCTGTTCCAAAGCTTGAGAGGATCCCAGTTTAGATTCCCTGCAGGGACTTAATGCTAGAAGGGCCGGGGGCAGCCCTGGAGCTCATTTCCTAGCCAATTTAGTCAAATCAGTGAGCTCAAAGTTCAGCGAGAGACCCTGTCTCAAATCTGAAACCACCAGCTGTTGGTCCTTGCCTTCCAGACTCAAGCACTTATATGCACACATCTTATTTTTCTGTTTTATAATACCACTATAGGTTTTATCCTACTTTATGGATAAGAAAATGAAGCTTGGGAAAAAAAATGAGATGACTAAATTTGGCAAGACTAAGGAGAATTGAAATGCAGACTTAGTCCTGACATATAATACCATATAATGTATATGGTCTTCTGTTCTCAGGAATTCCTGCTGCATCAGATTTCAGCAGAGAAGTATGCTGATGATGTTGTATTTAAGCACGAGCTACAACATACAAAGGGCATCAGGATATGTCTAGATAAACTCATCAGGATATGTTTAGAATATAAGAGTCATTTAAGTTTGTAGGGAGAGAGAAAGAATGAGAATTTAGATGACTTTGACAACAGAACAGCTTTATTTAACCTGAGAATGACACACCATGGTCAGATGTAGGTGGTAGAATGTACCTGTTAATTCTAAGGAAGAAAATCCTTTTGGCAGAATATTAGAAAGTCTTTATAAATATGGAATGACTGTTTTTTGCCTGTCTGCTCCATGGTCCCCCCCCCCTTTTTTTAACCAGTTAGGAAGTCAGCTCACTGTAGCCTATGACTCAAATGTAAAGAAAAATATTCTAATTGTAAGCAGTTTTAATGTTGATTAGAAATCTATAAAGATTATTAGATTGGATCTTTAAAAAAAACTATAGTAGAAATGTAATAAAATTTTTGCAGTTGTTTGTTGATATATCACTTTATTAGTTATTTTTCTATTACTGTGAAAAAACACCATGACCAAGGCAATTTATAAAAGAAAGTGTTTAATTGGGCTTACAGTTCCAGAGGATTAGACTTTATGATGGTTGAATAAAGGCATGGTGGCAGGAACACCTGAGAATTTGACTCTTAAACAGCAAGCAAGAAACACAGTGCTAATCTCAATGCTCACTGCTGCTGACACATCTCCTCCATTAAGGCCATACCTCCTAATCCTTCCCAAACAGTTCTACAAACTGGGAACCAGGTATATGAACATGAGCCTATGAGGGCTGTTCTCATTCAAACCACCACTGGTATTTTTCCAATATTGATTTATTAATGAAGGTTGAGGAAATGATTGTTTGTGTAGTTACAGTAATTACAAAACACACCTCTTTTCTGTTTCTCAACACTATTACAATAGATGTGTAGCAATTCCTGTGATAGAGTGCTAACATTATTTTGGTAAACCATAATTTACTTAAGAGAATCTACAGAATATTTAGATAAAAGGTTTTATATGTTACTTTAATGGTTTAAAGAATTGGGCATGATGGTGCACTTCTGTAATTTCAATTCTAAGTTGAGGCAGGATTATAAATTCAACGCTAGCCTGGACTACATAGTGAGACTTTACCTCAGAAAGCCAGAAACTTGCAAAGATGGAAAGTTAAAAAAAAAAGATTCAAAGAGGATCTGCTGTAAAGATGGGACTCTAAGTTTGGGGTCATGGTTTTTGCCTTTAATCCTAGTTCTGGGGCACTAGGGAGGCAGAGCAGGCTATCTAGGGACAGATAGTGAGACCTTGTCTAAAAAACCAAAATGTTTATTTTTATTATTACTATCATCATTGTTATTTGTTTGTTTGTTTATTATTGAGACAGGGTTTTTCTGCATAGCCCTGGCTATCCTAGAACTTGTTATATAGACTAAGCTGGCCTGGATCTCAGAAATTCGCTCACTTACCTCTGCCTCCCAAGTGCTGAGATTAAAGGCATGTGCCACCACTGCCTGGCAGATATTTCTTAATATCTGTTATCTAGTCAGATTTCATATATTCAGTTAACTCATAAACATCTCTCACCTCTTTAATGTTTAGATTCTATAGAAAATTGCTTGCAATCCCAGGTCTTGTCCTTATAATTTCTCACATGTAGCTTCTATTAGTTATATTCATAACAGGGATTCTCTTAACGTGTTTCTCTGTGTGTTTTATATTTGACTCTTTTTTGTTGTTGTTGTTGTTGTTTGTTTTTTTTTTTGTTTTTTTTTTGTTTTTTTTTTGAGACAGGTTTCTTCCTGGTTGTCCTGGAACTCACTCTACTGTAGACCAGGCTGGCCTTGAACTCAGAAATCCGCCTGCCTCTGCCTCCCAAGTGCTAGGATTACAGGTGTGCACCACCACGCCCCGTTTTATATTTGACTCTTACTATGAGCTTTGAACAGGTTCAGTTTTGCTACATGAGATTACCTCAAAAATAATGACTTTTATCTTTTAAAGATTTATTTGGCTTATTCATTTTACATAGAAATTTTAAAAAATGTAGAAAAAGTAATAAAGTGACATTTCTGAAACTTTTCAGCTTAATGTATTTTTATTTTTTAAGCCAGAGGACAATCTTGCTTTAAAAGAAAAAAAGCAAAACAAGACCCCAAAACCCAGAGAAGGCAAACTTTAAATTTCTGCAGCTTCTTAAAGTAGGAAGATACAAAGGAGGAAGAAGAAGCTATGTCTTTTGAATCAGGAAAAGTTAAATTTGTTTGAGTAATTCAGAAAATTGTGCATGTTCAACTTAGCCATACCCAGGGGCTCCATAAACAATCGCATAACTGGAGTTTTTTAGAGAGAGATGTTATTTGATAACATAATTATTATTTCAGTATTTGATAATAGAGTGCAAGGTTCTTCTACTTTCTTTGGTTTTCAAAATAATGTATTGCTTGCACAGAGTAGGCCAAGAATTGGATGATGAGATGGCTCTGTGGAAAAGATGTTGTTACCAAGCCTGCTGACCTGAGATTGATTCTTTACATGGTTGAAGAAGTATATCCCTCCCTCCCATCCTTTTTTCTCTGTAGCTTTGGCTGTCCTGGAACACATTCTATACACCAGGCTAGCCTTGATCTCACAGATATCTGTCTGCCTCTGCCTCCTGAGTGCTGGCATTAAGCCAGCTGTGGGATAAGACCCAAATCAAAATGACAAAATGGTTTACTAGCACCTAATTATAACAGCCATGGCTGGTTGGTTTTGTGTGTGTATGTTAGTTACTCATGTATTGAAATACATTTGTCTATCCTTCACGGTTATTATTCATACTAATACTCAACTCATAACATTTTTAGCCAGTGGGGCTTCTAACTGATAGCTTTTGTTTTATTTAGTATTGAGAAGAGCCTAACACATTTTATTGAGTATTGAGAAGAGCCTAACATATTTTTTCCTTATGCCTCAGACTTAGAATCTGTCATTTCTTCACAAAACCCTGCTTCACTGTTAGCTGTAAATTTGTATTAGAAGACCATATTGTGGATACTAGGAATGTTCATCATACTGAGATGACTGTTTCCCTGAACCTTTTCTGGTGTATAAGCCTAGTTTTTAAAAAAACACTTTATGAATTTGTATTGATCCTAATAATTCATGTTTGTTCACTTTTCATATGCTCTCATCTTTTTAGAGACATGTCTGACAGGATCTTCTTTTCCCACCCTCCAAAAGCTGAAATCAGAGAGTATACACTATTATGCTTACTCTTAGTTTTTGTGGATTCATGCCTCTCCCCCTGCCCCAAATTAGTTGATTATTTCTCAGAGCGAGGTCTGATTCTATAGCCTGGGCTGCAAGGGAAGATCCTATTTAAAACAACAGCAGCAATAACCACAACCATTATAGTGTCATATGTCTGTAGTCTTAGCAAAGAGGCTAAAGGGTAAGGTCAGCCAGTCTACATACAAATTTCAGGCCCACTAAGACAAAATCGTGCCTTAAAAAAAACAAAACAAAACCAAAAAAACCTGAAAAATCAACCAAATAAAACTACTTGATTGCATGAATTTCATTTGCTCGTGGCTATGGCTACTGTAATTTTTCTATCTATCGAAACCTTAGAGAAACAATTTCCACTTGCACTTTTCCACCTTAACCTTGTTAGTGTTGTTCTAGTTATCTTTACTGCTTATGCTGAAGACGGTTTTGGCTCTCTTTTTTGAACCCAATGGCCTTAATTGAGATAGTGTTTCCATGCTGTAGAAGAGTGAACTTATCATTGTTGGCTATTTACTCTGTTAAACATATTAGCTTCTTTGTTTTCCTGCTTTCCTCTCTGGCAAAAACCCTGATATATTCTGAGGATGTCTCTCAGTGGTAGAAGACTTGCCTAGTGTATGCAAGGTCCAAAGTACAGTCTATAACTCTGCAAAGACAGCCCCTCTCCCAACATATACAACATATATGTGCTGTAGAAATTTAACATTAAGTAAGTTTCCCCCTTTCAAACAAGTATCTCATCTTGTGTTTCCTATTTTAATACATTTGTGTCATTTTAAGAACTAAGATGAGATATACTATGTTCAAATGTAATAAACAACATATATACAAATAATAGTAGATAAACATATCTATGTTCACAGTATTATACAATCATTAACCTTTTCTAGTTTCAAAACCATTTCACCACTTCATCAAGTATCTTCAGTGTTTGTGTTATTTATAAGTATGTACCAACATGCCTAGCATGGTTTTTAAAGAATGACTGCTTTCTTTTTAACTATGTATACATTTGTGTCTGTATATGGGTTTGTGCATTTGAGGCCAGAAGATGGCATCGTCTCCCCTAGAGCTGGAGTTACACCTAATATGGGTATTGGGAATCAAACTCAAGTTCTCTGCAACTGCTATATCATCTTTTTCTTTTTTTCTTTTCCTCTCTTTTCCTTTCTTTCTTTCTTTTTCTTTTTTTAGACTTATTTATTTATTTTATGTATATGAGTACAATGTAATTGTCTTCAGATACCAGAAGAGGGCATCGGATCCTATAATAGGTGGTTGTGAGCCACCATATGGTTGCTGGGAATTGAACTCAGGACATCTGGAAGAGCAGTTAGTGCTCTTAAATAACGAACCATCTCTCAAGCTCCCTGGTATATCATCTTTTAAGCTCTGAGCCATCTATCCAACTTTTTTTTTTTTTTTTTTTTTTTTTTTTTTTTTTGGTTTTTTGAGACAGGGTTTCTCTGTGTAGTCCTGGCTGTCCTGTAACTCACTCTGTAGACCAGGCTGGCCTCGAACTCAGAAACCCACCTGCCTCTGCCTCCCAAGTGCTGGGATTACAGGCGTGCGCCACCACGCCCGGCTATCTATCCAACTTCTAAAACTGGTTTTTGAACATTTAAACCTCCCAAGCTCGCCCTACTTTTTGAAAATGTATTAAGAACAAATACATTCCAATTCTTCCAAGGGTTATCATTGCTCCATGTATGAAGTTGAAACTTAATATGGCTAACAAACGCCTTTACTTTCCAGTTTTTGCCATTTTGTCTTGTTTCATTTATGCCTCTTTGTTCAGTATAGGCCCAATTCTTCATTGTAGATATTCTATAAGTCTTTCTCTTTCCCTTTCTCCCTCCAAGGCAGGGTCTCATTATTAGTCACAGTCATTTTGCAACTTAACCCACCTCTACTTCCCATGTTCTGGAATAAAATGTGTGTGTCCCTCTGTGCTGTACCCCCTTCCCCCTTTTTAAACTTTTGAGACTAGACATCACAATATAGACTTGGCTGGCCTCAGAGTTGTGGTGCTCTTCCTGCCTTTTTTTTTTAAAGCTATTAAAGATTGTTATATGCCCTTCTTTTGTACTTCTTTAACCCCTATTCCTTGTACTACTTTTAGGTTACCTATTTCACATTGTCCTTACTTATATATTTTTCTGGAACAATGAACCCATGATAGTCAAATGCTAGGTAATACAATACAGGCTGCAACTATAATGAATAGGATTTTTAACAGAAGTCAAGATTATTTAAAAAATTATTTTTAAAAAGGTTTCAAAGATAGGAGGGCAGTTCTTGAGCTAGACCTCAAAGGAACCATTCCCATCAACACTAAAGTGTGTATGTGTATTCTTTTTTAGTAGCTAGCAACATAGTTGGGATTCAGTGAAAGGTATATGATTATAAACATAATAAGTTTAAAATGCAAATCATATCTTAATGGTATTTTAAAATACAGATTTTATCTGTTTGCTTTGCTTATTAGATTTATAAAATCTGTGTTCAAAATCCAAGAAAAGAAGTTCTTTGTGTTAAAATACAATTTAATTCTTTATTTTTATCATTTTGTTGTTGTTGTCTGCATGTTGTGATGTACATTAATTACTTTATTGTTAGTTGGACAAAATAATTGATCAAAACAGCTTTAGGAAGAATTGTTTATGGTTCATCAATTATTTAGTTCGTCATGCTTGGTAAGGTATGATAGCTGCAATGTGACAGCAGTAAAATGATGGGAGTGGGTATGAGTCTTGTATTCTGTTTCACAATCCTTTTAGAATAGTTCCAACCACATTCCAAATTAAACTGTTTTAGAAGCACCCTCAGACATGCACAAGAGGTGTGTCTCCCAAGTAATTTCAAATTCCAGTAGATTGACAAATGAAGATGGACCTAATAGCCCTATATGAAGTTGTAATTGTTGAACTAAAACCACCTTTGATTGCTCAAAGTTATGGAGTTAGTGCTTCCATAGTTACCAGCACACTGTTTGGCATTTTATAGTACTCTGTGTTGTATTATATTTGCTTTCATGATTAGATGGCTTATCTTGATGATGGGCAAGTACTGTATGAGAATCATGTACTCATTTAGATTTCTGGCAAGTCCTTTCTAAACTGCTCTTAAACATGTTTTGTCCTTACTCACTGCCCAGTTTGAATCAGTCAGTCCTCAGCTCTCTTGACAAAATAATAACTTTTCTGGTGATTGTTGTGTATACTTACTATCATGATTCTTATCCTGCCTTCAAAGATGATGGTATATTAAAATTATCAAATTATATAGTATACCTATTATATATACCTATAGGTATATATAGTATACCTCTAATGTCAGTTACACTTACTTAAGGCTATTTGAAAAACTCATGTGATCTGCCCATTACAAAGACATCCTTATTTTATTACGTCCATCTCTGTAAACTCTTAAGGTTATACTCTTCCTAACCTGTTGTTTGATGATCCTTTGTTGGCCTTTGTTTTTCTACCTTACTAGTTCCTTGTCTCGATTCTTAATTTTCTGCCCTCATCATCTATTCTTCATGGCAGAACACTGTTTAGAAGAGAAGAATCTTATGATACCATCACTATTTCTGTAGGCACCAGCTATTCTTAGAAAGCTATTCCTGTTGCATAGTTGAATGTACCTCAAGGCATCATGGCAATCAGACAGATGTTAATGTAAGTAAGAGTTGAAAACACTCGGCAATTCTGACGTAAAAGTGCTTTTGGTTGTTTTTTAAGAATTAGTCTTAAAGGCTATAGAAAACTTGCCATTTCTGATTTGATTTGACTTTTGATTTTCTTTCAACTAAAATCTCTTGTGAGAATCAGCCTTATTTGCATTTTGATTGCCTCTCATAAAACCTACCCAGAATTCTAAGAGCTTTGGTTGAATCCCAAGGTAGATGTAGGAAGACAAAACAATTCCATCTGGATAGGTTAATATACCCATGGCTTCCTTGTTGTATGGAAATGTTATAGTTATGAAGTAGCATTTTAATAGTTTTCATAGTTTATAGCTTATTTATGGTCATACTTTACCTGTTGGAGAAAAACTGTTTTAAAGTTTTTATTGAAATTTTCTTTTTCCACAGAACTCAACAAAAATCCAGTGGGAGGCTTTTCAGCAGGTTTAATAGACGACAATGATCTCTATCGTTGGGAAGTCCTTATTATTGGTCCTCCAGATACACTTTAGTAAGTATACTGGAACTGACATCTTCACTCCTCCAACTAAAATTAAAACTTAATTTTGAAAATTGAAAAAAATTCTAAAGTAGCAAGCAAAATGGTTATATCGAGTATCATTTCAATGTGATCATGTGTAGAGCCTTTGTGTTATGCTTGAAGCTCTAATGTCTAAAACATGTTTTTAAAAAGATAGCTTCAGAAATTTAAGCTATGTTGCTGCTGGAATAAATATGTTATGAAAAGCTTTTTCTAGTGAGGTTATATGTAACCCTCCCCCCCGCCACACACACAGGGTTTTTCTGTGTAGCCCTGGCTGTCCTGGAACTTTCTCTGTAGACCAGATTGACCTCAGAATCAGAGATCTGCGTGGTTCTGCCCCCTTAATCCTGGGATTTAAGATGTGTGCTATGTGCTACTATTGCCTGACTGTAAATAATTTACACACACACACACACACACACACACACACACACACACACACACACCTTCTATAATTTAGGATATTAATTTTTGTAAGCTTGGAGGAGAAGAGAAAATTTCATCTCTAATTATATATTTATGTGTGCTTCTGTGAGATTATGTTCATGTGAATGAAGGTGCACTAGGAGGCCATAGCTGTTGGATCCCCTGGAGCTGGAGTAACACCTGATTATAAACTGTTTGATATGAGTATTAAGATCAAATTCAAATCCTTTAGAGGCTCTTAACCTCTGAGCCATTGCTCCAGCCAAAAGAGAAAAAAGTCCTATGCAATTTAGAGAAATTTCTCAGTAGTTAAGAGTACTGAGGTCCTAGGTTCAATTCCCTATGGAAATGATTTTCCTTCTCATGTTTACCATGCCTTGACCCCAAAGGAAACACCATAATTAAGGATGACAGTTTTACTATTTTTTTAACACCACTTTTTAAAAATAATTTATTTTTCTTTTATGTTCATTAGTGTTTTGACTTCATGTAGGTCTGTGTGAGGGTGTTTAATCTCCTGGAACTGGAATTATAGACAAGTGTGAGCTGCCATGTGGGCTCTGGGAATTGAACCCAGGTCCCCTGGAAGAGCAGCCAGTGCTCTTAACTGCTTAGCTACCTCTCCAGCCCCAGTTTTACTGTTCTTAATGCCTTATTTATTAAAGAATAAGATTGCAATTTTTTTCTTTTTAAAAACAGCTCCTTTTTGTGTAATTAAATCAATTAATATCTATGTGTATGGTGTTTTGCATGCATATATATATTCACTGTGTTTGTCTGGTATCTGAGGAGGTGGATGGCATGGGAACCTCTAGAACTGTACTTATAGATGGCTGTGACCTGTCCACCAATAGGTGCTGGGAATTGAACCTAGGGCCTCTGGAAGAACAGCCAGTACTCTTAACTAATGAGACATCTCTCTGGCCCTGAGATTTTTACATAGAATGTATTCTGTATATCTGTGTTTTATGACTTAATGGAACTTTCAAGGTCTATTTTAATAATTTTATAACCTGGTCTTCACAGAGTATAGTTTATAAGACTATATTTTGTTAGTTTAGTGTTAGGACATAAAATAACTTATTAACTGACTACCAGTTGTTGAAAATGAGGCGAATGAGCTAGAGAATGATAACAGATCTTTACATCTGCAATTCTTTGGGACTGCACTTCCTTCTTGTAAGTCCTTCCCCCTAGCCCTCAAGTAGCTGTTTGAATATATATATGTATATATATATATATATATATATATATATATATATATATATATATATATATATATTCAAAAAGTGGATATATATAAAAAGAAGGGCTGGTGGAGATGACTCAATAAATGTTTGCTATAGAAATGTGATGACAATTCCCAGAACCCATGTAAAAAAAAGTGTAATGTAGTAGCCTGTGTTTGTGATCCCAACACTCCTGTTGCAAGATGAGAGATAGAAATAGGAGAATTAACCCAGTTATCTTGGAGTAGACATTTGGCAGAAATGAGGGAAGCTCCCTCAAAAATAAGGTGGAAAAAGAGAGGAAAAAGTTAAAGCAATGTGGGAGTTCATGTTTTACACAGTGGGCAAAGGGTGGTTCATGCTTTGTTATAGTTTTTAGCAGTCATTGTTGCTCATATGTTTGTTTTGTTTTTGTTTTTGTTTTTGTTTTTGGATTTGGTTTTTTGAAACAGGTTTCTCTGTGTAGCCCTAGCTGTCCTGGAAATCACTCTGTAGACCAGGCTGGCCTTGAACTAAGAAATCCGCCTGCCTCTGCCTCCCAAGTGCTGGGATTAAAAGCTTGCGCCACCACTGCCCGGCTTCACACGTTTCTTTGAAAACAACATATGTTTCTTTTAAAATTGATATATTTGCATCCATCAGTTTTGCCAGTTGATTTAGGTGAATCTGGTCATGGCATGGCATTAGGATTCTTTCATAGCTGCCAGTAGCCACTGGAAACCAGTTTAGAGATAACTCCCTCACAATCACATTGTTATTTGAGGTAAATTTTATAAATTTTGCAAATCATACTATGTAAGTAACCTGGTCTATGATCCTAACACAGTTCTGGTCTGTTCTTCATGTTTATTCTTCTGTGTTTAAAATAGTGTTTGGTTTTATTCCCTCCAGGCATAGTACCTCTAGGGGATACAGAGGAACATTTTGATGATAGGATTCCTTTACCCTTAGTGTAGCTATAAAATAATGAGAATTATTCTCCTAAACCAAGTTCTTATGGAACATTGTTTAGGAATCCAGGCTTAAAGCTTCAACTCTTAAGGGATCACTGAATTTTTTATCCTTACATGCATTTGTGTCAAGTATTATTAGTTGATCAACAAACACACACACTTCTGGGTTTTTAAAAGATAGCTACTCGAGCATGTGGTGCAAACTTTTAATCCCAGCACCAGGCAGCAGGGCTCCATAGTGATACCCTGTCTCATATAAAGTCCATATAGTAAGACCATTTTAGTTAACAGCTCATTCTTTTTATTAACACCCCATTTTACTGCCCCCTCCCTGCGCACGTGTGTGAGGCTAGGTTGGCCTCAAACTCAGAAATTTGCTGGCTTTTGTCTCTTGAGTGCAGGAATTAGAGGCATGTATAACTACTGCCCAGCTTATTTTTATTATCTATAATTATGTGCTCATGTTGTAGAAATTTTAAATCCCAATCCCGAGTTTCTACCCTCCTTTGATCATTCAGTTCCTGGATAAAAGACACACTCAAACTTTGTATTTGTAATAAGCCTTAATCAGCATTAAGAGCTGGGGAGATATCTATCCTGTATACTATTATTTCTGTTTCCCAGCCAATAGTCTTATTATATAATTTGCCATGTTTCTTCTGGGTTGCACTTAACTCTAACTGGCCATACAACATGGCCATTACTTCAAGATTAATCTAACTGGAGGCAGCTTCTCCTCCATTCACTTCCTTCTTTCCCTTTCTCAAGGTTTTCCTCTGACCTCCAGCCCTGGAATCCTAATCCCTGCCTATGTCTGTAGGCTGTGAGCATCTTTATTTACCAATGGGAAATAACTTGGGGCCCAGGTCACATAGCATCAATTGACTCTACATTAGGACTCTCTGGTCTTTGGAGCAATGCTAATACTGGTCTTGAGGAACCAGTATTAGCACTAGAATACAAGCAATATCAAGCCAACCCAGTACATATACAGGTCTCTGTGTAGGTATGTGTATGTGAGTGGAGTTGCTTCTCAGAGGTTGAACTTGTAAGATCTCGTTGGAACTGTGCTTGTAGTGGTTGTGAGCCACCTGACTCCTCAAACAGATCAATGCTGTTAACTGCTGAACCATCTGCCATCTATTCAACTCTGATTGTGGGTTATAAAATGTATTTCTCACTGTATGTTTCTAAAAGTGTTGGCTGTTGGTTTGTAATGTGAATAGCAGACATGTTTGTGGCAACTTTGAATGTACTAATGAGACACTGGCCACTTTATCCAGTGCTTTTCTGAAATCTGTAACTTTTGTTTAGGGAAGAAGAGACCGTGTGCCTGGGACAGGTCCTGAGAAAATAGCTAGAAAGGTGTCAGGACAAAGGACAAGGAAAGACTTTATAAATGGAAGCTTTCTAAAATGTTACTTGTTGGGGGAGATAGGTACTAGGACAATTTTATTAGAGTTTGAAAGAAAAACCCGAGATCTGGCAAACTAAATCTTAATAGCTTCTTAGTGGAGGACAACGGAGGAGAGAAGGAGAAGACCCTGCCATTTAAACTGTCCACATAAGAGGTTAGTTTACATGGCTGTGGTGGAGGGTGGGAGGGAGCTTAGAAAAAGAGTAAGGAAGCACAAAATGTTGGGGAAAGGGCCAAGTGGTAAGGCAGTGGCTCTCAACCTGTGAGGCACAACCCCTTGTGGTGGTTGAATGACCCTTTCATAGAGGTCATATCAGATACCATCCTGCATATCATATTTACATTTATGATTCATAACAAAAGCAAAATTACAGTCATGAAGTAGCAGCAAAAAATTATTTTATTGTTGGAGGTCGCCACAACATGAGGATTGCAACATTAGAAAGGTTAAGAACTACTGTGTTAGGGAAGTGTGCTTACAAAAGAAAGATAAAGGGCTGGAGAGATGGCTCAGCAGTTAAGAGCACTGACTGCTCTTCCAGAGGTCCTGAGTTCAATTCCCAGCAACTACATGGTGGTTCACCACCATCGTTAATGGGATTTGATGCTCTTTTCTGGTGTGTCTGAAGATAGCTGCAATGTACTCATATATAAAATAAATAAACCTTAAAGGAAGGGGTGGATGGGGGAACAGGGGGAGGGAAGAGGGCTTATGGGACTTTCGGGGAGTGGGGAGCCAGAAAAGGGGAAATCATTTGAAATGGAAGTAAAAAATATATCGAATAAAAAAAAAGGATAAAGAAGACAAGGAAAAGCAGACAGACTTAAATGACATTTACAAGGCTGTTAATTTTAAGTACTTTATAGTATGTTCTTAAAAAGCACTTATTGACTTAAGTGCAAGAAAGTGATCTTGTAGTTATTTCAATAATGTGAAGAGGATAGACTGATTGAAAATAAGTTGGCATGGATTTGAGTGGTATTTAAATCTCAGTGATAGTGGTCTGAGGTGTTAACTCAGAGAAAGTGTTATGCCAAAATTCTGTAAAAATATGGTATGCTGTTTTGTGATAGTATAACTAACCTTCACTTAATTACTAAAGAACACTCCACACTATTTACAGTCTGTGTAATCAGTGCCTAGTACATTTAAGTGTTACTTTAAGACTGATAGTTGCCATGGCTGTTACAGAGAGAAACATCTTGAAAAACAAAACAAAAAGATTGATAGTTACTGAGTATTTATGTAGTGTGATGGCTTATATGCTTGTTCCAAGCAGTGGCACTATTAGGAGGTGTGGCCTTGTTGGAATAGGTGTGTCACTGTGGGTGTGAGCTTAAGACCCTCACCCTAGCTGCCTCGAAGTCAGCCCTACTAGCTGCCTTCAGATGAAGATATATAACTCTCAGCTTCTCCTGTACCAGTGAGTATCTGGATTCCTGCTTTGATGACAATGGACTAACCTCTAAACTGTAAGCCAACCCCAATTAAATATTGCCTTTTATAAGACTTGCCTTGGTCGTGGTATCTGTTCACAGTAGTAAAACCCTAAGACATGTAGTTATTTTACCCATCTTCACCTAGCATAATTTTTTTTAAATCTGTATCCAATATTGAATTTTTCTAGTGCTGCCAAGAATAGATTTTCTTAGCCAGGTTTGCTGGTGCATGGCTTTAATCCCAGCATTTGGGAGGCAGAGACAAGCTGATCTTTGAATTTGAGGCCAGCCTAGTCTATAGAGAGAATTCTAGGACAGTCAGTGCTACAGAGAGAAACCCTATCTTGACCCAAACCGCTTCCTCCAAGTAACTTTTCTTATGTGTATAACATTTGGAAAGAAAGGACCAAGCTCTTTAGGCAAGTGCTGGACCACTGACAGATTCTGAACCCCAAAATAGAGTTTTTTGTTTTTGTTTTTGTTTTTAATTGAAAAGGGAGTCTTGATATGTAGTTTGGGTTACTTTAAATTCAGTAGGCCTTCTGCCTCATACTTTCCAATGCTAGATTATAGGCATGTGCCATACCCAGTTAAGACTTTTGTGATTTAATTTACAAAAATAACAAAAGGAGGTTTTGTGCCAGAAATATGACCTTGGTTTTCAAATGTTCAGCAGTTGGTTATATAATTCCTTAACATCATGTTAATTGTTCCAATACTTTCTACCAATACTTTCTACATGGAGAAATATTTTTACTTCACTGCTACTTCAATGTCTTTTTTCTTCCCCATAGTCAAATCTTTTTATGTGTGAACAATAATAAATACAGTCTGTCTGTCTACTTTGTGATTTTTACCTATGAGTTTTTTAGTTCCTCTGTCCTAACTTGACACTGAAAGTTTGTATACTCACAAATTGGCTGCCACTAAGCCAGGTGGGTTTTTTTAATTTTTTAATTTATTAATTATTTTATTTATTTATTTATTTATTTATTTATTTATTTATTTATTTATTTATGTAAGGTGGTTTTTTGGGGGAGTGGGTAAAGTGAGGTAGGAGAGGCACAGGTAGATGATCCTTAGGTAAAGTAGAGGATAAGTGAATCCATTTAAAAAAAACATTTGAGAACTAGCGTATTTATTAGAAAAACATCTGCCTTAAAATTTTTTAGGGCAACACTATTAAGTAAATTTGACAATTACTTATTTAATTACACAATTTGGAGGGGCAGTAGCTACTTTTTAGCATGAGAATTCCAGTCAGATATTGTGAAGCTTTTGAATGAATTAAATCAACCAAAATGAAGTGACCTGGGAGAAATGAGGTGCAGATATTTTGTAGAGACTTTTCTAATACCCCTTTACATATATTCTTGGCTCTTTTATGGATTTCTAGCTTTCTCAAATTCTGTCTGTCTACTTATTTTCTACTCTAATTTTAAAATGCTTATTTTTAAGACTAATTACTTTCTTTTTAATCCTTGATATCTGTGCTACATTTTATGTTCATCCCTCCATGGGAAAAAACAGCTTTTAAAAAAACTAAAAAGATTGTGTTCATGTGTCTGAATGAGTAATATAAACATCACATGGGTGCAGGTGCTCCTGGAGGCCTGAAGAAGGCACTGGATCCCTGAAATTGGAGGACCAGGCAGCTGTGAGCTGCCACATGCAGATGCTGAGAACTGAGCCTTTGCAAGAGTGGTAAGTGCTCTGTGTCATTCCTCCAGCCTTACATCGTTCCTTTTTCATGGTTATGCTTTATACTAGCTTTATTTTATTTTTTTCACTTCTAGCTAATTTCTGATGACTTATTATTTGGAGGCCGGGTCTCATGTATCCAAGACTAGCCTTCAGTACCTTGCTATATATTAGAGGACCTCTGTTCCTAGTTGTCTTTCTGCTAGTCTCCTCCCATTGCCTCAGAAACTAGTTTTATTCCTTTTTTAGAGACCTTTATTTGTATTATGTACCACCCTCTTTTAATCCCCCACCCTTAAAATCAAGAGAAAAGATCTTTCTCAGGCTGATATGGTCTTTATTATTTGACTAGGCTGGCCTTGAACTTATGAGAATCACCTTGAGTTGCCAAGCATGCACAACCACACAGACTCTCCATATATAAATGTTAATTTTTTCACCAAATTATCCCCTTCATTGTGCGCTTTACCATTTTTCCATTTAATCTTTTATGAACTTTTTCTTACTGTTTTCATCAAGTGTGATTTTCTTTTCAGACTCTGAGCCCTCAGCTTACCTCCTTACTATTTGGAAATATTTGATATTAATAGCACGCCCTAGCTCCCCACGTCCCCTTTAATGTTTACCCTGTGCATGCAGTGCCTATGGAGTCCAGAAGAGGGCGGCTGATAGCCTTGGAATTAGAGTTACAGATGCTTGTCTCTGTGTGTGTTGGGAATTAAACCCTGGTTTTCTGGAATATCAGCTAGTTCCCTCAACTGCTAAATAATCTCAAACATTTTTTAAGCAGAAAAAAGTAATAAAATCCAGTATTTATAATTAAAATTTCAATCTGTACTGAAATGTGCAAAGCACATTAAAAGGATCCCATGTCTTATATCCTACAGTTGATAACTGTTACATGTAACGTGTTGTTCTTATTGTTATTATTGCTGTTATCATCATCATCATCATCATCATCATCATCATCATCATCACCATTTGATTTTGTTTTTGAGACAGGGTTTCACTATGTATCTTTGGCTGTCCTGGAACTCACTCTGGAAACCAGGCTGGCTTCCAACTCAGAGCCTGGCTTTTTTCTTTTGAGATAGGATCTCTGCCATTTTTTCTTTCCTATATTCTTTTTAAAGATTAATTTATGTTTATGAATGCACTGTAGCTATTTTCACATATATCAGAGGACATCAGATCCCATTACAGATGGTTGTGAACCACCATGTGGAATTGAACTCAGGACCTCTGGAAGAGCAATCAATGAGTGCTCGAACTGCTGAACCATCTCTCCAGCCCCTCACTTTTTTTTTAGTATACATATATAGCAATATCTCTGTTCATAATCCCGCACTACAATCCTCCAAGCTCATAACCACAGTGACTAGAGACTTCCCTCAAACTTGAAGGATGAAGAACAGCATTCTGTTGAGTGTTAACATTACACATGGGCTTAAACAGACCAGCAAATAGTCAGCAGGATTGGAACCTGTGCTTGGAGAAGGGATTTCTAGTCTATTGCCTTAACCACTTGGCTGTGACCACAGCTGTGTTTCTATTTTTATGTCAGTGTACAAACATCTGTCCCCATCTTTTAAAAATTAACTTATTAGTGTGAGTGTGCATAATGTGTATGTGGGTATGTGCTCCACAGCATAGATAAAGAGGCCAGGTGACAAATTTGTAGAGTTTGTTCTTTCCATCCATCTTTAAGTAGGTTTTGGTGACAGAGCTCAGGTGTCAGGCTTGTGTATCAAGTGCCTTTATTTCCTGAACCATCTTATCAGTCTAATACACACCTTTTAGAGATTGGGTCTTGCTGTGTAGCCCAGGATGACCTTGAGCTAGATATCAGGTGCTAGAATTCCATGTGAATATCACCATTTAGTCATTTTTGCTTCCTAAGGCTGGCTTGATTTCTTCTAGCTGTATGGACAGTTACTTGTGAGTTGCCATTTGGGTGCTGGGAATCAAACCTATATCCTCTGCAAGAATAAGTACTCTTAACAATTGAATAATTTCTGTAGTCTCCAGTTAGCATTCACATAATTCATCTGCTCAGGGATTGCTATTCACAGTGGACTGGGTCCTCCCATGTCAGTCATCAGTCATGACAATCTTTCACAGACATTATCATAGGCAAATATGACCCAGAAAATTCTTTAATGGAAGTGTTTCTTTAATGGAACCACCATTCTTTCAGGTTGTTCTAGGGTCAAGTAGATAATAAAAACTAACCAAGACACAAGCCATTTTCAGAGTGTTACTGGGTAGTACATTAGATAGTACAGACAGAGTATCAATATTGCAGCATTTCCTTTCTGGAAAGTTAGTAGTATAAAACCTCTCTGGGAGACGTTTTTATTTATTACTGTCCTTCTAATGAAGTTTTAATATATGATGAAATGAACAAATGAGATAAATAGAAGTATGGCAATCTGATATCAGAAAGGGAAATCACAAAATATATGCCTAAACTTTAAGATGAGAAAGAGGTCTGGGTATGACCAGAGCATAGAAGAAAGATTATTTGAAACCAATATAGAAAATTCAGCAAATTGAATCATGTAGACAAGATTAAACTTCCTGAATTTCATTTGAAGACATATACTGAAAAGACTTTTACCATATCACCAATAATCTGATCTGGACACCTCTGTTTCCAAGTGTTCCTTTTAGTTTTACTAATTATCTGAGAGTTTAGCAAAGCAGAACTTATAGTAGTTTATTAAATTGTGTATTTGTATTTAGGAACTAGTATTTTTGTCTACCTTTTTTGTTGGCTTATCATCTGTACCCTTTTATTTGTCTGATTGAGTACTTATAAAGAATAACTTAAATTCATGAACCTGGTTTTTCTTTTATTTTTTCAGTGAAGGTGGTGTTTTTAAGGCTTATCTCATTTTCCCAAAAGATTATCCCCTCCGGCCTCCTAAAATGAAATTCATTACAGATATTTGGCCCCCAAATGGTAAGTTTTCTAATTTTATTTTCACATTTGCAAGTTTAATGATCTGTCACTAAAGATTTCACAACTATCTCAGTAAAAGTGCTAAGTGATTTTATGGTTTTTTTGTGCATATGGTCTTGTAATTGACTCTAAATACAAAGGTTCTTAGGTTCTTTCCTTCCTTCCTTCCTTCCTTCCTTCCTTCCTTCCTTCCTTCCTTCCTTCCTTCCTTCCCTTCCCTTCCCTTCCCTTCCCTTCCCTTTCCTTCCTTCCTTTCCTTCCTTCCCTTTTCTTTCTTTTTTCTTAGTTTTCTGCTTTGTTTGGAGATGAGGAGTAGCAGGCTTGAGTTCCAGATCAACATGGACCTCACTATGTAGCTAAAGTTTGCCTTGAACTTTTGGTAATCTTTGTGTCTTAAGTTGCCAATTGGTTGGCTTACAGGCAAGAGCTGCTACCACACTCTGGGAATGTTTACCTAGCATGCACAAAATCTTAGATTTGCTCTTCAACATTGCATAAAATGTATGTGGTGATGATGCAAACATGTACTCTTCTAGCTATATAACAAAGAAAGTTGTAAAGGTGTATCCCAAAATCTTATAGATTGCAGAATTATTTATGTTAGCTAAAAAGTTATGGCTAAAAGTTAGCCATAATACTAGTGCCTATCAGTTGATGAAAGTAAAAGCAAACTACTGCATATACATATAATGAAACGTGATTTGATTTATAAAAGTGTTTGGTATGATTTGGTAACAAAAAAGTGAAACCAGATGCCTTTGGTATCTGTCAGTGTCTGCCTTCACATGCACGGCCATACACAGGCATATGTTCATACATGGAAAATAAATATTTTTTTTCAAATTAACAAACAGATGGAAGCAATCATTTAATAATTCCACTTATGAAATTTCAAGAATATGCAACTCTGAAGAGTATATTCATGGTTGTTTAGGACTGCTGGACAGCTTGAAGGGGAGAAGGGTCAATATAGATTATAAAAGAATTTGTGGGGGTGGTAATGACGACAAAAGTTCCTAAAAATGTGTGTGCTTTGGTTGTATAACTGAGAAGTGTACTATATAGAAACAGTTGGACTGTATGCTTCAACTAGATGAATAATGTGTTGGGTGTTAAAGTTATTATGGAGATAGCTGGTAAAATTGTTCAGTGAGTTAAAGTTCTTGCCATGGAAGCCTCGTAATCTGAGTTTGATCCCTGGAATCCATATAGAGGTAGAGATCGCATTCCACTAAGTTATGCTCTGGCCTCTGCACATGGTCTGTGGCCTATGTGTTCATAGATACACACAATAATAATAATAAAATAATTTCCAAAAACACTACATAGCAAATAGTAATTTGTGTAGCTTAGATGTATGTCAGTTTAGACCTCTCTCTCTCTTCTGTTGTTGGTTTTTACTTGTTTGTCATTTTGGTTTAGTTTTTTTTTTTTTTGTTTGTTTGTTTGTTTGGTTGGTTCTTTTATTTTTGAGACAGGTTGTCACTGTAACATTGGCTGGCCTGAAATTATGTATGTAGATCAGGCTGGCATTAAACTCAGAAATTATCCTGCTTTTGCCTGTCATGTGCTGGAATTAAAGATTTGTACTGTCATGCCTAGCTTTCTTTCTTTTTTTTTTTTTTTAGAAACAAAAGTCCCTTTAATGAAAACCTTACAAAATTATCCCAAATTGCACGTGATTTTTTTTCAATTCTTTTTTTTATTATTATTTATTTACATTTCAAATGATTTCCCCTTTTCTAGCCCCCCCAACTCCCCGAAAGTCCCGTAAGCCCCCTTCTCTTCCCCTGTCCTCCCTCCCACCCCTTCCCAGTTCCCCGTTCTGGTTTTGCCAAATACTGTTTCACTGAGTCTTTCCAGAACCAGGGACCACTCCTGCTTTCTTCTTGTATCTCATTTGATGTGTGGATTATGTTTTGGGTATTCCAGTTTTCTAGGTTAATAACCACTTATTAGTGAGTGCATACCATGATTCACCTTTTGAGTCTGGGTTACCTCACTTAGTATGATGTTCTCTAGCTCCATCCATTTGCCTAAGAATTTCATGAATTCATTGTTTCTAATGGCTGAATAGTACTCCATTGTGTAGATATACCACATTTTTTGCATCCACTCTTCTGTTGAGGAATACCTGGGTGCTTTCCAGCATCTGGCAATTATAAATAGGGCTGCTATGAACATAGTAGAGCATGTATCCTTATTACATGGTGGGGAATCCTCTGGGTATATGCCCAGGAGTGGTATAGCAGGATCTTCTGGAAGTGAGGCGCCCAGTTTTCGGAGGAACCGCCAGACTGCTTTCCAGAGTGGTTGTACCAATTTGCAACCCCACCAGCTGTGGAAGAGTGTTCCTCTTTCTCCGCACCCTCTCCAACACCTGCTGTCTCCTGAATTTTTAATCTTAGCCATTCTGACTGGACAGGGTTTTCAAGTGGATTTAGTATTAGAAATAAATCCATTTGTAAAGAGCAATGAGATGAAAGGGAAAAAATAACAGACAAAACATTGTATGGGGAATTAAGAGCATTTTGGCAAAATAAATGTAAATATTAAGTGTATAGCTAGCTATAGAGTTAATAATTAACATCTCACAGAGAACATAGTTGTCATTCAACATACTTTTGGAAACGTTGCTTAAATCAGAGATCACTAGAATTTAAACAGTGTCAGTATAGAAGAACTTTTGTCTTGAATAAGACAGCCATAATGGCATCAGTGTTTATTTCTGATGACTATATAAATGACATATTTATTTTAAAAATGTGATTCGGCATGATTCTAATTTTGGTCATTCAACTTGGAATGCATTCTACCAACATTTAATGATGAATCTTGAAGACATGATAATTGAAATATGACAAATTTAAAAGAACAAAACTGATTGTGTGATTCTGCTTCAGTGAAATATTTAATTAAAATAGAACGGGGCATTTTAGACACTGAAGATTTAGGGAAAGTAAAGAATTTGTATAGGCAATTTGATTTGAGGAAGATGTATAGTGGTTGTAATTGTGTATCATTGTGATTTTTAATTCTTAACTGAGAAATGGAAAAAATTGTAATTTTATTTGCTATATATAGTACAATAAAAATAAATTTCATGTCAACAGATATTAATTTGTTAATTAATGAGATAGATATTCTCATTTTTGAAGTGATGTGTAAAATTAAAATATTTTAAGATTCTATAGCTTTAAATCTAAAATGATTCAAATTTAAATGACTAGTAATTGTTTTTGTTTCTTGAGACAGGGTTTCTCTGTGTAGTCCTGGCTGTTCTGGAGCTCACTCTGTAAACTAGACTGGCCTCTAACTCTTAGAGATCTTCCTGCCTCTGCCTTCTGAGTACTGGGACAAAAAACATTCACCATTACTGTTCTACCAAATGATTGCTTTCTAAAAGTCATTTTCTTTTAAAATTGTTATTATTATTATTGTGGTGTTTGCTTATGTATGTATGTATGTATGTATGTATGTATGTGTGTATGTATGTATGTATCCACCCATCCTATCTATCTATCTACCTCTCTATCTATCTATCTATCTATCTATCTATCTATCTTATCTGTCTATCTATCTATTATCTATCTTATCTATCTATCTATCATCTATCTATCTATCTTATCTATCTATCTTATCTATCTATTATCTATCTATCATCTATCTATCCTATCTATCTATCCTATCTATCTATCCATCTTATCTATCTTATCTATCCTATGTATCTATGTATCTATCTATCTATCTAATCTATCTTATCTATCATCTATCTATCTATCTTATCTGTCTTATCTATATATCTTATCTATCTATCTTATCTATTCTACCTATCTTATCTATCTATCTTATCTATTTATCTATCTATCAGGTCTTATCATCTACCCTTGGCTGGCATGGAACTCAGAAATCTGTCTGCTTCCACCTCCTATATTATGTGATTAAAGGCATGGCCCACCACACTATATTATTATTAATTTGTTCTGTGTGTATGGGTGCTTTGCCTGCATGTAGGTGGGTCCTTGTATATGTGTACCTGGTGCCTCAAGATCACAAAAGTGGGTTTTGTATATCCTAGGACTACAATTATATAAGGTTGTGCTGCCACATAGTTGCTGGGAATCAAACTCAAGTCCTCTGGAAGAACAGCGAATACTCTTAACAATGGAGTAATCTTAACAGACCCATTAATGATTTGGGGGTTGGGGGTTGATACAAGGTCTCATGCATTCCAGGCTGGCCTTGATCTTGTAGCTAAGGATATCCTTGAACTACTAATCTTTCTATTTATGTTTACCTCTTGAGTGTTGAACTTATAAATATGTGCTGTCATGACTGGTTTATAGGATGCTGGATGTGGGACCAAGGCTATGCATTCTGGGCAAGTCCTCTTTTCTCTGAGCTACATATACCCTTCAGTTCCTATCTTCCAAATCTTGATCTTAAGTAGATTCCTTCTGATGGAATTATATACAATTATTCAATCTCATTTTTTCAAAGACAGTTCCTTATTTTGTAAAACGTAGTGGAAAACAAAAACAACATTTTGGGCTGAATGTTACAATGTTTAATACTGTTCCTTTTTTATTTGTTAATTCCATTTTGTTGGATTTCACAAGCCATGGGAGTGGGTTAAGAAGAGAAACCTCAGTTAAAGGAAAGTTTCTGTATAAATCAGCAAAAACATGAGTTTTTGATTACATGTGAAGAGTAATTTTGCTTTACAGTAGGGCTTCCAAAAGTACTTGTTGGATTGATTAATTTTATATCCCTTGACATACAAACACCCACCCTCCCTCTTTTCCTCCCTCCCTCCTTCTGTTTCTGTCTCTCCCTATTCCCTCAGTCTCCCTGTGTTCTTTAACCATGAGTTGGGATAGGAAGATTGCTAACAGGGACAGTTAAAACTCTTTCAAAACAACAGCCAACCAAACAAGCATACATATGTTATTACTGATTGAAATCTTTTTATACTCAGAAAATTTATTTATTCCTACTTGTTTTGTAAACTTCTTCAAGTAATAGTATTTTTGACAGAAGACATTTACTGTGAAAAGTTACTTTTATTAATTGCTGATATAATTATTTGAATATGTTTATAGATTAACACTGTAGGATTTTTTGAGAATATTTACTTTTGGATAAAATAATGCAAAGTGAGATATAGTTGTGTCTTTCTTTATCCCCTATAAAATTGACGATATTTCTGTATTTCTACCCCACTGACTGTTACTATATGGAACTTGCATTTAAAATGAGTTTGTGAAGTAGATTATGAGTATCACTTATTTATTTTAAAGCTTTTGTTATTGTGTATATTTATGTTTATGAGTGTTCTGTCTGCATATATGTATGTGTACCATGTACCTATGGATGTAGGACAAAGGTGTTGGCTCCTCTGGAAGCAGAATTACAGATGATTGTGAATTGCCTTGTGGGTGCTGGGAATTAAACTTAGGTCCTCTGCAAGAGCCCCAGTGTTATTAACCACTGCAACATCTCTCTAGCCCCTATTTTATTATTTTTAGTATGTGGATGTTGTGCATATATATATATATATATATATATATATATATATATATATATATATATATATATATATATGTCTGTATACCACATGCATGCCTGGTATCCACAGAGGCCAGAAAAGGGTGTCAGATTCTCTGGGACTGTAGGGTGTGAACTCTCATGTGAGTTCTCAGAATCGTACTCTGGTCTTCTGTGAGAGCAGCCAGTGTTTCTAAGATATATTTATTTATTTTATATATGTGAGTACACTATAGCAGACTTAGGACACACCAGAAGAGGGCATCATATCTTATTACATTTGGTTGTGAGCCACCATGTGGTTGCTGGGAATTGAACTCAAGACCTCTGTAAGAGCAGTCAGTGCTCTTAGCCGCTGCCATTTCTCCAGCTCATGGCCAGTGCTTCTAATCACTGAGATATCTCTCCAATGTGTGTCTTTCTTTGAGTCTGTTAATTTTTATTATTATTACATCACCCTCCCCCTTTAAAATTTTTATTTGCTGAACCTTGAGGACCATCTTAACTAGAATTTGAGAAAGACAACTGTAAATGCTGAGAATAAAGAATTGGAGAAGTAGAAAAGAGACGGCATGTCCTTTGAATCAGGGACAGCAGTGGAGGTCTGCAATTACTTGTAATTTTAAAGAATGTAAAATATAGTTAATCTGTAACATTCTTAAAAGTTAGTAGATTACATTTAGGAAATCTCCATGTAAATAATGTTTTATATGCATAAGTAACAGATTATGCATTTGTAATAGATTATGTGTAACCAAATTTAAACAATTCTTATTCTATAATTTTACAGTTGATAAAAATGGTGATGTTTTGCATTTCTATTCTTCATGAGCCTGGGGAGGATAAATATGGTTATGAGAAGCCAGAGGAACACTGTTTACCTATCCATACTGTGGAAACCATCATGATTAGTGTCATTTCTATGCTGGCAGATCCTAATGGAGACTCACCTGCAAATGTAGATGCTGCGGTAAGGTATTTGCCTAATAACTGCTCCTTCAATCCTTTACCCTTTTTATTCTCTCTTAATAAAACTCAACGTGAAACTTACTACATATATGCATCTCTTTGTGTCCACATTTTCATAAAAATAAAAATTTGTTATGTATAATGGATTATTTTGTATAATCTATGTATAATGGATTATTTTGAAATATGTAGGATAAATACGGTTATGAGAAGCCAGATATTGCACAATATCTAGATACTGTGCCATAGCAAATTTGATCTAGTTGGCATACATTAATTCCCTCACTAATTTTTTAGTAAGAACAATTAAAATCTATTCCTTTTCATTAGTATTCAAAATAATGGATTTCATTATGATATATGTTCATAAAATTATCTTGTAGTTGTCTTGGTTTGAGGCCTTTTTTGGTTTTTTTTTTTTTTTTTTTTTTTTTTTTGGTTTTTGGTTTTTTCAAGACAGGGTTTCTCTGTGTAGCCCTGGCTGTCCTGGAACTCACTCTGTAGACCAGGCTGGCCTTGAACGCAGAAATCTGACTGCCTCTGCCTCCCAGAGTGTTGGGATTACAGCCATGCGCCACCACTGCCCGGCTGAGGCCTTTTTTTTACTTTGAAAAAATAAAAATTAAAAATTACTATTATCTCTGCATTCTTTGAATGGTTGTTATAGGAAAGAGAAATAAAGGCTAAGTATTTTTGTGAGCATTTCCTGGTATCTACTTGTTTATTAAAAGTTGGTTTTGTTGCCGGGCGGTGGTGGTGCACGCCTGTAATCCCAGCACTCTGGTAGACAGAGGCAGGCGGATTTCTGAGTTTGAGGCCAGCCTGGTCTACAGAGTGAGTTCCAGGACAGCTGGAGCTACACAGAGAAACCCTGTCTCGAAAAACAAAAAAACAAAACAAACAAACAAACAAAATCCAACATGCCTTCATGATCAAAATTCTATGGTCAATAGTACTAGAAAAAGCATACGTCAAACCCCAAAAAAAAGAAAAACAAAAGGCCAGGCGGTGGGCGCACGCCTGTAATCCCAGCACTCTGGGAGGCAGAGGCAGGCAGATTTCTGAGTTTGAGGCCAGCCTGGTCTACAGAGTGAATTCCAGGACAGCCAGGGCTATACAGAGAAACCCAGTCTTGGGGGTGGGGGTGGGGAACCAAAACCCAAAAACCAACCAAACAACAACAACAAAAAGCATATGTCTGTAAATTAAAAAGCAGAACCTTTTCTGCTTTGCTTTGTCTGGCCTCAAAATAGTGTTTCTCTTTGTGTAGGCCCTGCAGGCCTGGCCTGTAACTTGCTCTGTCAACTTGGCTAGCCTCAAACTCACAGTCAGAGTTTTTCACTTAAGCCACCAGAAAGAAGTCACAGCCACATGTTTTTCTCCTGCTTTTTGTCTATTTCTTTTAAGTGCCAGATGAACCAAACCTTTTAAAAGTTTTTTTTTAATCAAAATGCATAACAATAGCTGGGCTACAGAGTGCATTCCAGGATAGCCAGGGCTAGCTATACAAAGAAACCCTGTCTCGAAAAATCCAAAAAAAAGTAAGCAAGAAGTCAAACAAGGAAGGAAGGAAGGAAGGAAGGAAGGAAGGAAGGAAGGAAGGAAAGAAAGAAAGAAAGAAAGAAAGAAAGAAAGAAAGAAAGAAAGAAAGAAAGAAAGAAAGAAATTAAACTGATTACAAATGTTCCTTCTCTGCATATCCAACCACTCCCAGATATTAACATTTTACAAATGTGTTCTTTTTTTTTTTTTTGATTTGATGTTTTTCGAGGCAGGGTTTCTCTGTGTAGTCCTGGCTGTCCTGGAACTCACTCTGTAGACCAGGCTGGCCTCGAACTCAAAAATCCACCTGCCTCTGCCTCCCAGAGTGCTGGGATTACAGGCATGCACCACCACCGCCCGGCTCTACAAATGTGTTCTTGATATTGAATTAACAAAACTTCCTTTAAGAATAGAGAATTTCGCCAGGCCTTGGTACAGGTACATACCTGTAGTCCTAGCACTCTGAGAGGCAGAGACATGCGTATTTCTGAGTTTGAGGCCAGCCTAGTCTACAGAGTGAGTTCTAGGACAGCCAGGTCTATACAGAAAAACTCTGTCTCGAAAATTCAAAAATAAAAATAAAAGAGGAATTTGATCCTCTGTACTAGGGAGGGTAAAACTAAAGAATATGGTAGGCATTTTGCCTATGGTATCTGTTCATATGTAGTCACAGGTGATTGTGAGCCTCTATAAAGGTACTAGATACAAATCCTTTTTTTTTTTAAACAATCATTCAGTACTCTAAATTGTGGAGCCAGTGGGACATTTCTCTAGCCCATGAGGGGTTTTTGTGTGTGTGTGTTTGTGGGTGTGTTTGTGTGTATCTGTGTGTGTTGTTTTCTTTAAGTGTATAGAATGATAGTAGACTGTAGAGTTGGTTAGGTTCAACTCTTGTTTCCTTTTTTTTTTTTTTTTTTTTTTGGTTGTTTGAGACAGGGTTTCTATGTATAGTCCTGACTGTCCTGGAACTCACTCTGTAGACCAGGCTGGCCTCAAACTCAGAAATCTACCGGCCTCTGCCTCCCAGACTGCTGGGATTACAGGTGTGTTCCACCACCGCCCTGCTCCCTGATGACTTTGAACTTAGAAATTTCCCTGTCAAAATCTTCTGGGATTCATAGCCACTGTGTCTCAAGATCTCTAAGCCAAGATCCAGGTCAGAGTTCATTCCAGATATAGTCAAGTTGACCACCAGGGATAGCCACTACATGGAATATAGTTGGTCTTGCCAGTTGCTTCTTGCCAGTTACTTCAGTCCACTTCACAGATAAACTAAAGTGAAGTAGGGTTTAATTTCTGGAAAACTTGATTTGTTTACTTCTAGTTTGTTCTTATTTCTGAGATACTAAGCCCTTATATAGAGATCAGAATATTTGGAAGATTTGTAGACTGCACTCCTCATTCTTTTAGTATGGTGTTTGTTAAAAACATGGCTACTTTTCAGCCACTCCTCTGGAGTTGACAGATTGGTCTCAGAGTGGAAAGAACCCCATTTGGGGAGAAGTAGCAGATCTTTGTAAATTTGGTTCTCTTCTGATACTTGACTAATTTCCATTACTTGGGAGGTGTCTTTGATTGGGACAATTTTGTATAGAAAATACAGTTTTAGTTTCTTGTGGGCTTTGCTTGGTGTTGTTTTTCCTTCAATATAGACACCAAGCTCACAGCCTCTTGAAAGACAGGCAAGTACTGCACTCCTGATCCATATCTATAGTCTAAGCATCTATCTGAGTATCAGACCTGTCTACCCTCCTTATTACACCATCAATAAGGATTTTCTCACTGGCTTTTCACAGCAGAAACCTTGGTGAGCATAGGTGCTCTTAAATGAGCAATCAAATGAATTACTATTTTTAATTTTTTATGTATGTATGTATGTATGTATGTATTTATTTATTCATTCAGAACAGATACTGTTTCTGTAGCCTAGCCAGGTCCTGAGCTCATTATGCAAATGAAGCTGTCCTTGTACTCCTGATTCCCCTCATTCTGCCTCCCAGACACTGAAATTATAGGTGTAATACCCCATACCTGGCTTTAAATTTGAAGATATAGTTTATTATCTGTAGAGAAATGGCATGAGGAGATTGCTCCCAGCTTGCTAGTTTCCAGGCAACCTAGGGTCTTTGTCATTCTCAGCCAACCAAGACAGAGGAGACACTTCCTCACGCAGAGAACCTGATGTTCTCCCAAGCAAGCTGCAAACCGGAGGAAGCGACCTTCCTGCTCCCTTTCCCATGAGAAAGTAACTTTGCTTATAGTTTAATAGACATCATGATGGGCAGCAATGCAGCAAGCAGCAGGCATGGCAGCTGGAGTAGAACGCAGAGAGCTCACATCTGCAGGCACAAAGTGTGAAGCAGAGAAAGCAGACTGAATATGGCAACAGTCTTTAACCTCTCAAAACTGACCTCTGGGGATCCACTTCCTCCAGCAAGGCTGCATCTGTTAATCCCTTCCAAGGAGCACCACCAGCTAAGTGTCCAAATATCTGAGTCTGTGGGGACATTCTTATTCAGTTACATTAATGACTGTGACATACACATTAGCAGAATTCTCAAGTCATTTGCTTTTAAAAGTAGGTGTATAGATTCAGAGTTTCTTGGAAACAGTAATTTTCTAATAGGAATTTCTCTGACTCTTAAGTGATAAAGTCTTCAGGACTGGCAAATAAGCTACTTAAGGAGAATTTAAGAGAAACATATGGCAGTTCTGGGCTTGTAATGAATACACCATTGAACACCCTCACACCTGCCTGGAGCAAATTTGAAAGCAAAACTCTTCTGTTCGCAGAATTAGTAATTTATTCTCAGGGCCTTTTCCATACACCCATAAAACATTTAAATTTTCTTTTTACTCCGATGACTTAGCTGACAACTTTTGTGTGTCTTTAGCCAGATTTCCTGTATATAATATGCCATTAATACAAATTTCAGAAAGAGAAACCAAATCAAAGGTCATTTCAAAAACTAAAGAGTCATGTGTGTGGATAAAATATGTTTTAAGTGTTAAAGATTCTTCTAAATCTTACAAAAGCTAATTTGACTTTAATAGGGTATTTAATGCTTCATATAATAATCTTTGATATAAACATGCATAATTACCAAAAGCAGTGTAAATATTGTATTAATTTATGAAATGTAATGTAGTGATAGTCTAAGTTGTGGCTAGAAAATTTTGACTTTCTGCCTCTTTTGGTCTAATAATGAGCTTACTAGTTAGTCCCTAAGACTGAAGCTAGAGACGTGTCAGCGTTTGGTAATCCTGGTGTTGTATTGTACAGTTTAGTTCTGCCAGTGTTTTCTGTCCTCTGGCCCCCTCTTCCCTTATCTGCCCTCATGGCTCTACTCTTGTCTGCCTCTACCCAGTCTGCAGGTCCTCACCCCTCTGCCATCTCCCAGTAAACCTCCTCACACCTGATCTCTTGCATGTAGTAATTTCTCAAGAGCACAAATTGGAATGGGTGTGCAGTAATACCCCCTTGCTGTATTATATTTCAGCCTCATGTATTACATTTGTTTTCATGATAATCAGTCCCTTGTGTTGTGTTCTTTTAATGAACTTCTCACGGGGTGCAGTTTGCATGACAGATGTGTTATACTGTGTGTGTTTTCTTGAGTGGCTAGTATGACCAATTTAAGAGCCATTTTCTGTCATATGATGAAGGATGTTAGCATTCTGTCCAAACTCCACCCCATCGTTACCTGGCAATAGCCAGGTAGGCCTGACCCACTATAAAAGAGCCTGGTTGCCCCCTCTTTGCTCTCTTGCCCTCTTGGTCTCTTGCTCCTCCCTTGCTCTTTTCCTGCTTCCCTTTTTCCCTTCTCTCATTGCCTTCCCCCCTCTCTCTCCACGTGCCATGGTTGGCCTCTACATCTCTACTCTACTTCTCTAGTGTCTCTTTCTCTGCCTCTACCACCCTCTTAACTCCCCTCCCCATGCCCTTAATAAACTCTATTCTATACTATACCAACATGTGACTGGTCCTCAGGGGGAAGGGATGCCTTGGCATGGGCCCGCTGAGGCACCCCATTCTCCCATACCTCACCACATCACCATAGAACATATCCCCTCCTCTCTGTATCTTTCTACAAACACTCCAAAGGGAATATTTTAGTAGATTGTGTAACTAATTAGTGGTAACAAGTAAGTGACTATTAATTTGATTTATTGATGTTTTATGCAAAGTGAATGTTAAGTGTTGTTATTCAGGAGGGCATGGATTCATTCTCTATAGACCTCACTCAGCCAGTTGAAAGGTTGAAATGTGTTTAAATATGAGGCTTAACCTGTAGGAAGGAAGTTCTCTGGACAGATTGTACTGATAAAGCATCCTGAAAATAATGCATTTGACAAAATTTACTTGGCATTAATCTTTTGTCTTCCGTTAATTGGACATTTGAATTTTCAAATTTCCCATTTCCCTTGATAAATATCAACGAAGAGTACATTATTATATAAAATTGACTTAATTTTTTCTACCCACCACGAGGTAGTGCTGTTGGAGGAAGCAATCTGAGAATGATGACTGGGAAAATGGGTGTGTTTTAATGAATAAAGACAGTTACATGTCTATATAATTATTTTCTTTTTAGTTTATGATATGCTTTCAGGTATGATGTGACTTTATACACCAACTCTGTGTTTTCAGCGTTCATAAACTGTAACCCTTAAAGTTCACTTTACTGTCAAGAATTTTGTCCTGAGGAAGTAGATATTTTGCATAGAACAATTTAACATATTTTAGTTTATCTCAGCATTGCTGGTAATACTGAGAATTAGGAACATTGCACAAGTATCTAGTACATAGTGTCATATGTATATAGTAAAACCTTTTCTTTTTATGTCTCTAAATTTTGAAAAAACACAGTGAATGTATACTATTTTAATAATCTGTTTAAAACAAGTTGTTTGCAGTTTGGACAGCACATACCATTGTTGTCACCTATAGTTTTACATCAAAGACAAAATAATCAAAACAGTGGAGCCTAATTATTTTAGGGTTAAAACCTGAGACTGCACTTGTAAATCTGTCGGGGGTTTTAAGTAAATTGTGTGGCAGGAGCTGTAACTGTTGTTTACTGTCTTGCCTTTTCTTGGTTGTGGCTGAGTCCAGAAGCTGGAGCAGCCGTTCTGCCACGCAGGAAGAGGGACACTGGCTGCAATAGTCAGTGCAATACAGACTGTGGTGAGTACATTTTACTTTTTTGGTGCCCAATTTTATCATGAATTTTTTAAGATTAAGTAAAAATTGTTTTAATCTTTGATTATTTATAGTCTGTATTATTTACTTTTCTGTTGCTGTAATAAAATACCATGACCAAGGGAATTTATTGAAGAGATTATTTTGGCTTGTGCCTCCAGAGGGATGAGACCATCATGGAAGGGAGCTGGGAGATCACATGTTAAGCCCCAAACATGAACAGAGAGAGTGAACTGGAATTGAGGCTAGTCTACATGCAAGTCTCAGAGCCTGCCCCTGGTAAGGTATAGCTGTAAAGTCACCACCAGGGTTCTGATATTTGAGCCTATGGGAGACATTCTCATTCAAACCACTACATTCCACTCCCAGGCTCCAAAGGCTAAGAGGCCGTTATTATAATGCAAAGTGTATTTAATCCTACTTCAGAAGCCCCCATAATCTTCCACCGTCTCAATAAGACCCTGTGAATTCTAAATGTGTATTAACTTCAGCATGCAGTGGCACAGATATACATTACTATTCCTAAAAGGAGGACTGCGGGCACAGTCAGAAAATGCTGGACCCAGCAAGACTGGTAAGGCTGCATGTAAACACCTAATCCCCAGCAAGACTGGTAAGGCTGCATTTAAACACCTAATCCCCAGCCCAGCAGCTCCCAGCTGTGGGTCATGACCCACATATAAGGGAGGGGGGTGCCTTAGACCATCTGAAAACAGATGTTTGCATTACGATTTATGACAGCAAAATTACAGTTATGAGGTAGCAATGAAAATAATTATGTAATTGGGGGTCACTACAACACAAGGAACTGTATTAAAGGGGTTCAGCATGCTCTTCCCCCTTCTGCTGCCTCAAGAAGAACCAAGAAGAAAGAAACACCTCTGCCAGGGCTGGCTCCAGACAGAAGACATATCCACTGTGATGGTTTGAATAAGAATGGGCCTCATAGGCTCATGGGTTTGAATGCTTGTCCCATAGGGAGTGGTGCTATTAGGAGGTGTGGTGTTATTGGAGCATGTGTGGCCAAATTGGACGGAAGTGCGTCACTATGAAAGTGGGCTTTGAGGTCTTAATTTATGTTCAGGCTACACCCAGTATGGACACTGTCTCCTGCTGCTGCTTACAGATCAAGATCTAGAACTCTCAGCAACTTCTCTAGTCCCATGTCTGCCTGGATGCTGCCATGCTTCCCACCATGATAATAATGAACTAAACCTCTGAAACTGTAAGTCAGCCCAATGCAATGTTTTCCTTATAAAAGTTTCCTTGGTCATGGTGACTATTTACAACAATAAAACTCTAAGATACCTACTCACCCACTTTTTTGCTCAGTGAGACTGTTCCATCAGTTTCTCTCCACCTCCCAGATATTTATTTATTTTTTTCCCTTTGATTCCAAATAACCTCTTTCTGAGCTTTCATTTACCCAATCTAAATTCTTTTCCTTGCTGATCATTTTAGCACTTGTCTTTGTTTATTGGGTACTACTCCCCAATTTTTTTCTTAATTTTGAGTCTTCTTAGGGTCACTTTTGTGTATGTTTGTCCCCACAGTAAATTGTTCTCAATATGTATGTCAGTATTATTTTTTTTGACCTGTGCAGCTGTCCGAAGCACGTTTAGCATTTAAGATCTCTGTTAATACATCACTGCTCAATTGCCTGTCTGTCTTACTGGTTTAGATGATTTCATTGTTTCTCTGGGCTGTGACTCTTAATGTATGTGATTATTAGCACTCTTTAGTCCTTAGTGTAGGTCCTTGTTATAGAGACAAAAGCTAGAGCTACATTTTCATTAGTATAGTATTGTACTGTTGTCTCTGTGATGACTAAAACTAACTATTAGGGACAGGTTTGTTGAGTTAAACTAAGTACTAATCAATCAAAATATTTGCTTTGCTTAATGAGGTTAGATCATATTGTTTATAATTACAAGTTTTGCTGGTAAAGTGTTACTTCAGAGTCTATCGTAGTACAGGTTTTAGAGTTAGTCTCTAGAAAATGCAAAATTTTCTTCAATGTACCTTGGCAAATTTAATTTCTAGACTTCGGTCACATATACTCTGAGAAACAAAAAATTGTTTAAAAATATCATTGCTCTTTATAATCACTAGTTAAGAAACTCCTTAATTCTCTGTAGCACCTTATTCATGTGGGAGGAAATGAATGATCAAACAATTGCAGTAATTACTATTTATTTCTTATTATTTGGTCTTATTATTTGGTATGTTTGTTTCCCTCTGGTGTTGGATTTAGAAAATTGTGGTTCTTTTATTATTAGTTTTTTATTAGTATTTATTATTGGTCTTTTTATTAGTCTTTACTAGTATTTATTAATGGTCTTTTATTAGTAGGGAGGGGCTGACCGCACAAAGATCCTTGGCTTTTGTGTTTTTTTGCCCTCTGGATCTTTTGTCTGGCCTATAGCCTTCAGCATGTGTGTTGATATTAGGCAGCCTGCAGTGTAAGCATTTGGGATAGCTGGTTTGTCTGTCCTGTGCCCTGTTTAGAAGTGTGGTGGGGGGATATTGGAAATTCGAAAGCTGCAGGGGAAGTTTAGCTTGCGGCTGAAATGCCTAGATCAGTCTGCTGTGTCTGTGAAGAAAGTTTTGGAAAGATAGCTGTTGTTCAATTGCTGATCTTCAGCTGTGAATGTTGCTTTTCAGGCAGCATTGATTTTGGGTCCTTGAATTTTTCTCAGGCTCAGGGAACCCCAACTGTGCTGTGACATTGGTGCCACCTTGTGGCCAAGCTCAGGGCTGCATTGTTACCTCTGGTTGTTTAGGATATAGGGGGCTGGATTTTCCTCTCAATTTAGTTCAGTTCTAAGCTGGATATAAGGTGCACAAATTTGTTGCTAAAATTTCCAACCCATAGAGCCCATATAAATGACACATAATCCAAATATTTTAATTATAAGTCATATGTCTTCATTGGCAAAATACTTACTTCCCAATCACTAAGATTTGTGCTTTCTCCCATCCACGTGGTCCATAGTGGCTTCCTCCTCTCCTCTTCCTTCTCTCTTTTTCTTCCTCTACCTGCCCCCCCCCTTTTGTGCCTCCAGTCCCACCTTTCCCCTCCACTACCCAATCATAGACTCTAACCTTTGATTGACCAATTAAAATAGAGAGAAGGTTCACATGGCATCACCTAAGTACATGATGGTCTGCTTGTGTGGTCTGACTCTTTAATACAAATCCAAATAGTGTTAATTATTTAAATGTGTGTTTTACTATATTTCTTACACAGCTGTTTTCCAAATATGCCTTTGTCTAGTCTGCTGTAGCAGCATAGACATGTTTTGTTAACAGTGTATTTTCTTGCCAGTAATACATGCATATTTGTTTGTCGGATATGCTACTATTGATATCTAGAGTCATAATGGTTCAACACTAAAGCTAACTGTCAGAATTTTGTTTTGGTTTTGAGTCAGGGTTTTCTGTATAGCCCTGACTGTCCTGGAACTCACTTTGTAGACCAGGTTACCCTCGAACTCACAGAGATCTGCCTGCCCTCAGTCTCTGAGTGCTGTGGTTTAAGTCTTGCACCTGGCTTGATTTTTTTTTAAATACATCATTTTGTTGACTTCTGGGTGTTTGGTGATACCTAGTAAATTTGCACTTTAAATATATTTAAGTGGATCTTCACTTCCTGCTCAATCCTTTATCTTAACAGGCAAGCTTCCTCTGATTTGGAACAAAATAAATACAGGCTGGTCTTCCCTTGTACCTGACACAGGTAGGTACTAAAATTGTTTTCTTCAAAACAGTTCTATTTGATGCTTTCATTCTGATGTTCTTACTGGTATTCTAATGATTCCAAACTTCTTAATATAAAAATCCTCTAGGAATGTTAGGTTATATAAGTTACAGTAACTATAACTGAAAACTTTGCTACTATGTTTCCCATTAAACTTAACTGTGGCTACCTCAAAATGTCAGGTCATTTCAGTGCTGTGTGCACTGGGATTCCAAGCTTTCCTTCTTCATGGGGACTTTATAAACAGCTGAATTTATGAGCTGTGTAAACGTGACATTTTATATTCCGTTCCTAATCTCCTGTGAGAATGATGCTGATTGGTAACGGTAATTGAGATTTTCTAGAAGGCTGTTTCAATAATGCACTCTTAAAAATTAACATTGAAATAGAACTGTTGTAACTATGTGGTAAACTTAGGGAGATTGTTTTAACATCTATGTAGATTGTCTCATTTCTGTGTGTGGCTCACACTTGTCATCCAAATCCAACAGGAAGCTGTTTTGTGATAGTTGTTACTTAAACTAGATTCTAGTTCAGTTATTTTGACAAAGGTTTTGGTCTCTTTTTTTTTGTGGGCAAAAAGTAAGGTTCAAGATTATATGATAGTAATCTTTATAACTGTGGAAAGGGAGGCATAAAGAGGGAGATGCTAATGGGGTTTTAGAAAGTTGCAGGGTCTTTCTATGTGAATGTTTGTTGCTCTTATGTTATTTGTTTGTATATCTAAATAGGCTTTTAGTCAGTAGTTTGGAATATTTCATAATAATGCCATCTGTTATTTGTCTCTTGGTTTTTTTAAACCAAAGGTCACTTGATCTTGAAAGCTTTAGAATACTATTATGAGTTAGGTCAATGAATGGGAGTAAATTTTTAAATTTATATGTTGTAAGAAACCATGTGATAGGCATTTCATTTAAATCTTCTGTACCCCTTAAATATTTAACATTTTTTAGGTTGTTTACCTTCTGTTTCATAGTACTTTGAACAGTAGAATTGTGATTGTTGTTTGCCTTACATGTTCAAGGCCCTGAGTTTGATACCTTGTTCTACAAAAGAAAGATTGTGATTAGTGAAATTTACATAGAGGATGGCAAGAGTTTGATTTAGTGTAACCTGGATCTGAGTCCTTGCTCTGCCACTTTCTGCGACAGGAGCATGCATGGGTGTTTGCCTTTCTTGCCTATTTCCTCTCTGCAAGAGGAACGACAGGAATCAGTGATGCCCAGCATACATCTGCTTAAAAGCAGCAAGGAGAAAGGTTCAGTGCCTTGCACCTAGTGGGACTAGACAATCCCCTCACAGTTAGTACGTGAAGTGGCTCAGTTGTTCCAGAGTAAGTTTTTTATTTTGTTTTGTTTTGTTGTTTAAAGCTGATACGCAAGCATATTCTTTGAAATCAGAACTTGGTATAAGCTTAGAAAGTTCTTAGAGTTTAGATTCTTAGATTTAGGACCTGTACTATTATATTTTGGAACACCATGAGGGGTATTTGTAATAAAATTATTATAAAGTAATATTATCCTAATAGTTGGAGTATAATAATCCTTATAAACAATCTCTGGTTTTTCTAAGTCAGTAATTGTCCTTACGAGATAATATTAACTTTCAGCTCCATAAATGCAATAAACGTGCTGCAGAACTAGTAACATCTAATGGTGAAAGAAAAATTACCTTTGTATGTAGATTTTTGTTTTTTTCTGTGGACTTTTTGAAATATGTCTAATTAGAAGAGTAGTATGATAGCCTAAAAAGTTGGAAATCAAGCAGACTGGAGTTAAATTGTAATTTGGGCATTCATCAGCTGTGGGACTTAAATTACTAGTCTATAAAAGGTAGGGGTGGTAGTAATGTTTTCCATAGTGCTGTGAGAATTAATCTATCCCCCTGTAAACCTCTTTGTTTTAATACTTATAAGGAACACTGGGAGGCAGTAGCCATTGTTATTGTTGTTTCATTAAATAAAGTTTGTAGAGTTGTGCAGAATGGAGCTTATTAAAGCTAAGTATGTGAAACTACACATACCAAAATTGTTACAAATAATCAAATTTATCTTGTAAAATTAAATTTTAAAAGAAAACAATTAGAAAATAGAATAAGAAAGAATACCATGGTGTTGTTAGAAGTGATTTAAAATTCTATCAGATAACTAGAGAAACTGAAATTCATCTATTAAGGTGGTATACAGTCCATAGTATATTCTATATTATGTTATGATACCATTCTTCTTGAATGTGATTTCTAAAATTAACTAATCTGTTTTAAATGATAAGTATTAGTTTGGGTTTGAATGTTCTTTTTTCCTTTTAGGCAAATTGAACTGGCCCAGACAGCAGAGCTCTGTAAGACATGTTGATATTGATGGCTTCTTTGTCTCAGGGGCTATAAGAAATATAACAGATCTCAAAGGTCTGTATTCTTGTTTGTTTTAAGAAAGTTGATATATATCAATGTGTGTGTGTGTGTGTGTGTGTGTGTCTGAATTGATAACAATGTATTCTTTGGAATGTATTTTGATTTTTCTTAGTTAAATCTATTCCTTTGTTCAAATTGGCTGGAGCCTATATTCACAAGTGTAGGAAAATTAGAAAACTACTGCTTGGTGTAAGCTGAAATATACAGAGAAGAGTATCTTAAATTGAGGACTGTATTATCTCAAATAGATGAGGATATTTTCTGGATATTTTTCATATCTTTTTATTGTTTGTTAAGGGGAAATTTCTATTATCCTGTGTCTTCAGACTTTCTGTTCTTCTGTTGAAGTAACTCTCCTCCATGAATGTAGGTAAACATACTAACCTTTGGGTTTTGATAATTTTATATTCTAGAGGTCAGTCATCTGGGCAGTCTTGCTTTTTTTTTTTTTTTAAATGAAATTTTAGGTTTATGTGTGTACTACTTACTAGTATTGAAACATTTATTTAGGATTTTTCCTTAGTTCTTTCTTGACAAGATAGCTACACTAGTGTTTTCTTTTTAAAGTCAGTTTTTCTCTTATGTGAAAATCCTAGAAAATTCTAGATTCCCAACAAGGCTTTATTTTTGTCCTAGGTAGTTGCGACTTAGCTCTGAAAAGTATTATTTTGAATTTGAAAGAATTAGTTTTAACCTTGGGACAACTTACCTTCTAGTAAATTGTTCTTTTTTCTAGTTTATATGAAGAGGCAAGAAGACTTTCTGTGTTATGTGTTTCTTTGTTCTGAGTCTCCTGCCCTCTAAGCCTGTGGTGTTTTACTTACACATCAATTTTACAACATTATTGTTGTCTTATCATTTTATACATGAAAGGAAATGATACATTAAAGTAATGTTCTTAACCAAAGCAAAATCTGGGGGTCTGAAATTCACATTTAGTTATATGTTAAACATCAGATTTTCATTGCTGTGCATGAATCTCCAGTTTGTTTCTATTGCTATCAAATTAAAAAAAATAAAATGGGAGGATAAACGTATTTATATCTGAATTGTAAAAGTCTGTTTATAGTTTTTGTTTTGTTGTCTACTCCTACAATTTGAGCCTGGGATCTGAGTTGTCTGCTTTTCATTGTAAGAAATGAAAAGCCATGGAAAACTGACTCTGCTGATTTTAGATTGAGTCGGTTTATCAGAAACATTGCTGGAGCCATGCGTGGTGCATGCTTTTAATCCTATCAGGTGAACATCAGTGAGTTCCTGGCCAGCGTTGTCTACATAGAGAATTTCAGAAGACCCTGTCTTAAAAAAAAAATTAGGTGATGTTATATGGTGATGCTTTTTAAGATTCAATGCATAAGTGATTAAAGAACAAATATTATATAATTAAAATTGCATGAAAAAATTCTATTACATGACCTTAACATCCTTTTGTACTTAGAGAAACAATTCAATTTTTTTTTCTCACAGGAAAAACAGTGGCTCTGTCAGCAACCATGGCACAGGAAGGTCACCTTTTCATCCTGGTGCTAACATCCAGCTGGAGTGGCAGTATTACCAAAATAAAATCCTGAAAGGAGAAGCAGGTACACATGAGTGTTTAAAAGCCATAGTAACCTCTGGATGTTGCTGGTGGTGTTGGTATCTTAGAAGTACAAGTAGAATTAGAATAATTAAGAATTTGAATTTGAAGGTTTTAAGGATGCTAGTGACTGTAGAGAGAATATCTTGTGTATTGTACTAAAAGAAAACTATGGCCTATAGGAAAGTGTAGAATACAAGATGAGACATTCAGAAGGCAGAAAGAATTCTGGGATAGAGCCAGGGATGAGATATTTGCCTGGGAAAATGTGACGAGACTGACACATGGTACCTGAGCCCAGGTAAGTAGTCATGTGTCAGAAAGTAGATTTGAGTAAGTGGGTTATAATGCACTATGGCCTAGTCAGAGAAGACTAGCTATAAGGCCAACATATTTGTAAGTATACATATTTTGAGTCTGAGTTTTATTTCTGGGAGCATGGGGCTGGGAAGAAGACCTATGTGCAAACTTCTACAAGTGACAACTTGAATCACAACAAAATCTAAATCTGAGCAGATGACCAGTGCATAGTTATGTTTTCTGGAATTGGATGATGGTGTTTTCCTGAAACCCAATCTACTGTGTATAAATTTAGATTGGGATTGTAAAGCATGGTGTGAATTGTTTTCGTATTAACTAAATAAGTTATTAGCCATTTGGCTTATGTCACAGTGAAGACACTGAAGTTTGTGTTCTTCAGTATTTTTAAGAATTTAAAGGTAGACACGGTGGTACCTAATCCCAGCCTTTGGGAGATAGCACCAGGAGAACAGTATTTTCAAGGGAAGGCTACAGACTAGGGAAACCCTGATTTAAGAAAGGACACAACCTCTTTTGGAACCAGAATCTAAATGCCTCATTTGAGTGAACTTGTTTTTTAGAAGAAATATTTTCATAGCTGTCTTAGGAAACTAGTCTCTTTACATTCATAAGACCTTTATGTGTTTTTATTACCTTGCATTATAATTTGAAAGAAATTGGGAATCCTTTCTCATTGGTTTCCTTGTGGAATAAATTGTTAAAACCACAAATCTTTAAAAAAAATCATTCTTTTAGAGAAGCATTTACCAGAAGACAGATATATAGCACAGTGGAAAGGATCTAGAGTTGGGTTTTATCCAAGTTACTTTGGTTCCCTGTTTTGTCAGATATAAAACACTGGGATTATTTTATAAAAGACCCAGATGAGGCAAAACAGAGTCTGGGTATCTGGATTTATTTTCTGGAATTAGTCTTTCTTGATTGTAATCATCTCCTTACACAGTGTATTGGGAAGCATAATTGTAGGCACACATTTATACTTTATTATATATATAAAATGAGTTTTTCAAGTTTTCTAAGGCTTTTATTAGCTGTTATCTGTTTTCAGAATATTTTGAGATTTAGTGATTTTTGTCAGTAGATCATGGGGTAACTTTCTGAACTTGTTTAGGCCTTGCTTCATTGTTTATGGTTAGTTTCTTAAGCATACCTTTGTACAAGGTGGCAATGGGGTCTCCCTTTCTGGTCTTCTCTAGCTACCAATACTGCTTCCCCTGCTCCTCCTTCAGAGGAACCATGTGGACTGTTTCCTGTGGCTGCCACTTCTGCTCTCCACTGGTCTTGTACAAGCATGTTTAAGTTTAGCGGTGGTAGGGGAGTTGTAGGTGGAGCTGAGTGTCGTTTATCACTCCTATCCTACCATAGCCAAGAGCATCCTTTCAGAGGTGCAGGCAAGGGAGAAGGTGAGGGATAAAACCTATGTCTCTCTGGTCTCCAGCCCTCACACCTCGCTTGAGGTTTCTCTTTGTCCTGGAGGGATGGATAGCTAGTTCCTTCAAGCTGGGAATAACACAGTGTCTTGTGGGCAGAGGTGCTAGTCTGCTCATGGAAGGACCTGATCCTCATGTTTCTTGTGCCCCAACCCATCTCCGTGTTTCATCCTGGGGCACTGGAGAATTGTGGGAACCTTAGCTTCCTAGGCTTGGTGTCCATCTAGATGGGATATGCAGATCTCTGGCAGTAGGCACTTTCTCCACTCTCTATATTCCCTCAAAGCATGATGACAATATGGTACATGTTGGGTAGGGGAAAGGCAACCCACCCCCACCCCTGCCTCCTTCTGTCTTGTATTTTGCTATGTTTATTTATTTATTTATTTAATTTAATTTAATTTTTTTAAAAGATTTATTTATTTATTATATGTAAGTACACTGTAGCTATCCTCAGATGCTCCAGAAGAGGGTGTCAGATCTCATTACAGATGGTTGTGAGCCATTATGTGGTTCCTGGGATTTGAACTCAGGACATTCAGAAGAACAGTCAGTGCTCTTAACCTTTGAGCCATCTCTCCAGCCCAGTATGTTGCTATGTTGGCCAGATTTTTGCCCATCTGGATCATAATTTCCTCCACCCCAGATCTACCAGATGTCAGATCTGGACTTTTTTTTTCCTTTATTTAAATGAGGTTTAAGTTGGCCATTTTCCTTAACTTTTCTTTTCCTAAGAGGATTGTCAGCTAGTTGCCTGGTTGTTGTGTATATCACTCTTGGTCTCTAGTATTAGGGCAATGGTGAAGTTGGTATTCTGTTCTCCATGTCACCTTGATTCCTAGTTGACAAGTTGTCCTTTTTATTAAAACCAAAATTTGTTTTTAGTACAGTACTCATGATACAACAGTGAATAAGATGGACCAATTTTTTTTTTTTAGAAAAGTGGACCGATTTTTAATATTTAATGATTATTTATTAACAATTAGAAAATACAACCATTAACCTTTATTTTGTTCCTTCTTTTTTAATAATAAAAACCATAATGAGTTCAAGCAGTTTACTGGCTGTTTTCTTGTTTTTTTAAAATTCCTTATTAAATTATGGGGGTGTTGACCAGGTATCCCTGTCTTACTCAACAGAATAAATTGTATTAATAAGTGTTAAAGTAAGATGGGCCAGCTTTAATTTTTAAAGTCATTACTTTCTTATTACAATAAAAAGTGGTAAAAAAATAGATCTTTTCATCTCTCTCTCTCACTATGTCTCTCTGTCTCTGTCTCTCTCTCTCTCTCCCTTTTGGATGATTGTGTGCTTTTTAAAAATATTTTTAATATCTGAAGAAAAATAAAATATTCGGCTAGGTTTGTTTTGTTTCATTTCACTTTTTCTTTTGATTTTGCCTTAATAAACATAAGGAGGCTGACCTCTCTCTCCAGCCTTCCTTGTTTTCGAGGGGAAGGCTTCTTATGCTCTTCTATATCTCTGTCTGTCTCTGTTTATATGTCTATCTGTCTGTCTATCATCTATGTTTTAGCATTTTTATTATATAGCCTTGGATCTCTTAGTTAATTTTATTTAATCCTCCTGTGAGGGTTGTGCTATAGATCACCAACAAGCACACACAATTTTAAATTTTAATTATTATAATAAAAGGAGATTGACAAGTATCTTTTGTTGTTGGTGGTGGTGAAGATGATGGTGGCAGATGTTGCTGCAGTGGCAGCTCTTTTTTTCTTTTTTCTTTCTATGAAAAGAAAAAAAAGAAAATATTCAGCTATTTCTATAGTTCCTCCAGCTTTCCTGTCTTGTTTGTTTATATTTAATCCTCCAGTGATGGTAGTCCTGTGTGCATGTGCGAACACACACACACACACACACACACACACACACACACACACACATTCACTATACAACACAACACCCAGGGAAGGGGGACAGTCATGGAGAAGGAAGAACTCATTAGGAAGCATTGGCTTAGACATGTGAGAAAGGTGATAGTGAACTAGAGATTTTTAATGTCAAACTATTATGTTCCTTAAAACTTACAATAACTGTTTTAACAAAGAAATATTGAGTTTTTTCTTCATCTGTTTCTTTTCACTCCAGAGATCATGCTGACCCAGAAAGTGGAGATCTGATTGCTGAGATTAATGGCTTGAGCCACCATGATTATCTGTAATAAAGTGAGGTGTTAGAGCCTGTGGCCTAGTGACGTGAACATCGGGCCTGGGTGAGTATGGACTCAGAGATGACCAACTCTGTGTGTGTGCTACACTCAGTTCTCTCCTTTCAGCCAGGGATGAGTCTTAGGCTCACAGATTTGTGAATGTGAGCTTGCTTTGTTGCATCCAACATAACATGTTTTCTGGTTTGTTTTTTTCCTGCATGCTGGTTTCCTTGGTGTGGTTTCGCTTTCTATCTGTGCTGGATTCCTAACCTGCACTGGGGAATCAGAAGCAAGGTCAGAGTCAAAGTCTTTTTGATAAAGAACCAGGAATACATACCAGCACATCTGGGCTGACTGTCCTTCTTCCCAAGGGATAGATCAATCTCAGAGAAGATGGTCCTTCCTCTTGATCTACAGGTCGTACCCTAAATATGGTACAGCCCATTTTCCTTCTTGCACTGTACACTTCTCAACACCTATACCTGCCACACACACCTAACTACATCTCCCTGTATGTGTGAGGGGGGTTGCCATGTCTGTTGGTCTGCAAACTATTTGAGAAAGCTTGGTGGCCACAGAGGCTATGAGAAGGGTGTCAGTTGGCCTGGGAATGGAAGAGCAGCCAGTGCTCTTAAATTCTGACCTATGTCTTTCCAATGGACAGTTTTCAGCATGAAATCAGTCATAATTTTAGTGTGAATGTTTTACAACTCATTGTCCTTTAATATATGTAAGACTAACTAGTATTGATGATGGTTCACTTTTCTTAACCTTGATAGTCAAACTAGGACAGACTTGCACACTACCTAGCTATTGGGGAGATAATTGATGTGCAGAAAAGGAACTTGTCTAGTCAGTAAAGTGTTGCTGTGTTTTTGGGGGGGGGGTTAATAATAGAAATTGTATTTTGTCTATATATTTTATTACAAGTTCTTGTTTTGATTCTCATTTTATTTCAAGGGTACTCTCTAGATCAGTAGAGCCTCCTTACAAGTCACCACATGTAAATTGGATTTACATCCCTATCATCTAGAGGATAGCAAGCACAGAGAACAGCAAAGACAAAAAAGAAAGGACAAAGAACTCAGAGGGTGACACACTAATCACTTTGGGTCATTTTTTTCCTGTTTTACCTTGACTCTGACTTCTAACAAAAAGAGAACATCAAGAAGAAGAAAATGAAAGAAACAATCATCTTTGGAGCCCTGGTGTTGTCGTCGAGTCAAATTTTTAAAAGACAGAGAGGAGTTGTGAAAATCAGCTTGCTTAGTGGAAGTCCGCAGTGTTATATAATCAGTACCATTGTGCTTTATCTTACAGAAAGTTAAACATGGCCTGTGGTCACACAGTTACTGAAGAATTGAAGTGTAGCCTACAATTCTTATTCTCTCTCTCTCTCTCTCTCTCTCTCTCTCTCTCTCTCTCTCTCATGAATAAAATTTGAAATTAAACTACATGTACAATGAAAAAAGTATGGTGCTGTGTGTCTTTAATCACATGACACAGTAGATGGAGACAGGCAGAGCTCTATGACCTGGAGGCAGGCCTGATATAGGTACTGGTCTCAAGGGCTAAGCACCCTCAACTAATGAAATGAAGAGAAAAATAAATAGATATAATTAACCTTGAATTAAGGAAACAAGTAAAGAAACAAAGTAAGGCAATACTGGGTGGCCTGGCTTGGAGAGAGAGAGGGAGAGGAAGGGGGCAGAGGGAGCTAGAGAGAAGTGATGATGATAATCAGAGTGGTTAGAGGGACTGACCTTGTCTTCTCTGCCTTCAAAGGCTCATGCCATCATCTGCAAGCCAGCCTTCTTCCTTTGGTCCTCCCAAGGGTCAGCCAGGCATCAGATGCAGTCAGAGAGAAAATTGGGAACCTCGTGGAGATTCTCAATTGAGGTCTCTCTGGCCCCTTGGAATAAAGCAAACAGGTAGACAGTCTAGTGGTGTGAAAGGAACTGCTGGGATGTCATTGGTGATGGGAGTACATACATTCTTTCTGCCCTTGTAGACCCTTTGTTCCTGGCTTGGAGAGATCAATGTGCAGGGGAGCAGTAATAAGAGGAGGAGAGATCCTGAAATGATTCCAAGAGTCTAGAAGTGTCAGATAAACAAATAGCTTAGAGCTTGTGAGACAGTGTGCTACTCTAGTGGGGAGGGCTCTGGTTCTCTGCTCACCTGCACACCACCCAGTGTCATTTTGGTTTCTCATGACAGGGGATCAAACAATCAAGCATCTGGAATTTAAGGAGGGAGGGAGGGAGAGAGGGAGGGAGGGAGAGAGGAAGAGAGACAGAGGAGAGAGAGAGAGAGAGAGAGAGAGAGAGAGAGAGAGAGAGAGAGAGAGAGAGAGAGAGAGAGAGAGAAAGAGAGAGAGAGAGAGAGAGAGCCTGGAGTCAGTCCCAGCAGAGGTGTTTTTTTTCTTCTTGGTTTTTTTTTTTTTTTTTTTTTTGAGGTAGTGGAGGGGGGAAGAGCATCAAAAATTTAAGGGTGCTGTATAATAAAAGGTTTATTTATCTAAGTCTAAGTTACTATGCTAATGTAGATCTGCCCTTTGTGTTCCTCTGAAGCCAGAGACTGCAGTCTCAGGCACTTAGCACTTCACCCAAAAACAGCAGGAGATTAAAGGATTAGTAGCTAGAGCCTTTTCCCCATTGTCCAGATGCCTTTTGCTTGTCAGTCTAGGGTGAAGTGAGGAGCAGTAAACTTCTATTGAGCCAGGAGAAGAGAATAACACTTGCAGAAAGAAAAACTTTTACATAAGTGAATATGCATAATCTCACAGAAATTCATACATACAGCTCCATACATATTTTCATGAAGTAATCTGGGCCCAGCTTGCATGCATTCTCACAATTCATACTTATACACATACATGCATACATTCTCACAATTACATACTTACACACACATCCATACTTACATATGCATATGGAGCAAAAGACCAGCACCAGTGCAGAAAGAACTCACTCATTCTGGATGAAAAATGGACTCCAGTATTTATTACATCGAGAAAGAAAAAGTTTCCACCTTTTCAATGCTAAATGAATCAAATCCATATTTGTAAGAAAAAGGCTTTGTTTCTCTTAATGGGACCTGTCCTGTCCCACGGTAAGAAGACTGCCTGTTCCTTCTGCTTTCCGCAACATCTTTTTTCCTCTTTCCCTCTGCATCCTACACATTGTTCTCTTAGTTATTTACGTTACCTATAGTTTCTAAGTTATTCCACTCTGGATTCACCTAATCTTGTTCTCTTCTGACTAAAAACTTCTCCTTAGTTCAGTTCTTCTCTCAGCTCTGTTCCTCTCCTAAACTCTTCTGCCCTGACTTCTCTTGTCCTCAGCCCTTAAACATCTTTCAGAATACATGAACACATGTTATAAAGTTCATCACAAGTTCACTCAAAATACCATCATAAATTGAAATAGAAGTTTACAACAGAGAATATTTACATGCATATCCATTAGGAGTAATTATCTAGCTAGACATCTATTATTTGTCTTCTCTACATTATAAGTGAAGTTTTGTATAGATAAACCCAGTCAATATTTTATCTTCTAACACCTATTATATATCCAACTTCCCTTTTCATGACCTTTGGTTAACTGTTTTTTGTTTTGTTTTGTTTTGTTTGTTTTTTCGAGACCGGGTTTCTCTGTGTAGACCTGGCTGTCCTGGACTCACTTTGTAGACCAGGCTGGCCTCGAACTCAGAAATCTGCCTGCCTCTGCCTCCCAAGTGCTGGGATTTCAGGCATGTGTACACCACAACCAGCAGGCAGGTTAACTGTTTTACAACCTCTTGGAATGTGCTGAGTAGGAGAAAGTCTGATTGCCATCTAAGAGCAATTAACTGGTGACTCTTGGGAGACTGGCAGAGTTCTCATTTTAGTTGTAACTATCAGAAAAGGACCTAATAGAAGTTCCACTATTAAAGAGCTTAATAATCACAGATATAATTTTAGGAACTCTTATAGGATCATCATTAAAACTAAAGTCATCTATTTGTCTATATAGCATCATTATAAGACTTCGTGGATCTGTAGAGATCTGCTCCAAAGGGGTGTGCTGTTACTTATTGATTATTATAAATGCATAATGATAACAGGAAAAACATATAAATAGCAGGAATCTTTCCTAAAATTAGTCCCCCACTCCTGACAGAGTGAAATAATAGCCAGACACATGTCAGGACATTTTCTTCAGTTTCTCATATGAAATCTGAGGATTTACAGGACTTGAAAGACAGATCAGAATAAATAGAGTAGTGGGAGGTGGGCTTACCAGGAAAAGGTACATGGATTCAAGAATATGAATATTTTTGAAGACATACTTTAAAATGCAAACCTACACAATTGTGAGATATTTCATTTTAAACATCAGAGGCAGAAGACCCATGGATCCCAATGCTGGCAAGTATGATCACAAGGTGTTTTATAGTCACAGGATTTATTTCTTTGTATATGGGAGCCACTGCGTTTATGATTTACCACACATTGGCACACGTCTAATATCAAATGTATAGTTAATTATGTTGTGTTTTATGTTGTACTCATTTGCATAACAAGCAGTTCCTTTTATTTCAGCTGTAGCTAGTCTTTTACCATGATCCCATTTTATTATTATAATTATTGTTTATTTTATAAGAATTTTCATTTGTTTACAAGGCTTATTAATTTCTGGTTTGTTATATTCATAGTGTAGTTTATTTTCACTTACATCTTTAATGGTCAGTAGAGAAGGATTCAGTTTGGACTGAGGTTGTGTATGAGGCCCAGGACATGAACAAAGCTGTCCTGATAAGATCTCCTTATCTGGCCACTCTATAGCACTGCAGACATGGGCTAGCACATCTTTTCTCTCAAAGAAAATGTACTGTTTTGTAAAATGGAGTTACATTCAATCTTTCTTTTCCCTTAGAGATATGAGGTAGTCGTTCTTCCTTAGAACTAACATTGTTTTTATGTTTTCTAAGAACTATGCAAATTCTCACTTTGTGATCTTTAATGATTTCCTTAAGACAGCATGCTCTGGGTCCACTGTGTCCATGGTCTACTTCCTTCGCTGTCTTGGCAGCAGGCTGCTCCGGGTATAGGAACTTCTGTCATACTTTTTCTTTAGTTTTGTTCTTTAGATATTTTTGAAGATGAGAATGTGGAATGTTTCATGTTTGGAATGCTTGTTTGCAAAATGACTCTGTCTTTACATATTTCAGCATACAGATGAAGAAAAAGGAACAACTACTTAATATTTGCCAATTAAAATAATACATATCTACATGTATACTCTGCTACTCACACCATTATTAGCTATAGATAAGAAATAAAAAGATTTTACTTTTGTCTAGAGTAGAAGATTGTGAACCAACATTCTTAACTTAGTATTGGTTACAGTGCTGATTACAACCAGCATATATTTGTTAAATTTAAAAAAAGAGAGAATTATGTGACTTTTAATATCACAAAGGATGGAGCTGGAGAGATGGCTCAGTGGTTAAGAGCACTGATTGCTCTTCTAGAGGTCTTGAGTTCAATTCCGAGCAAGCACATGGTGGCTTACCTGTAAAGGTGCCATCCATAATGACACTTTCTTCTGGTGTGTCTGATGACAGTTGCAGTGTACTCATATGAATAAAAATAATAATAAAAAATCCATCAGAAAGGATGCCTCATGCAAAAGAAATTACCTTACCCTACCTAAAAATTTTTAGCCCAAACACTACATTTAAGCCCTTTTTTGTTTTGTTTGTCAGTAAATAGCTAGTAGGCAAACCTAAGTTATTGAGAACCTTAATTATCAAACATGATCAAATGGAAAAAATGCTTAATTTTACTTCACATTATATAGGGCAGTTTATAATTATATGGCATAATGCTAAATGATATTAACAAATCATAAACTATAAAAATGATTCTGCTTCTTCTAAAAGAAACAGCAGTAATCTTGGGAAATGGTTGAGGAAAACGGCCACTGAAAATGACCACATAGAAAGCTGTAAGTTAGCCGGGCGGTGGTGGTGTATGCCTGTAATCCCAGCACTCTGGGAGGCAGAGGCAGGGGAATTTCTGAGTTCAAGGCCAGCCTGGTCTACAAGAGTGAGTTCCAGGACAGCCGGGACTATACAGACAAACCCTGTCTCAGGGAAAAAAAAAAAGAAAGCTGTAAGTTAGATGACCATGGAGACAGAATTGGAAAGAAAATAACCTAATAAAAAGCTCAGGGTAGGAACAAATCACTTTTAAAAGGTGAAAAGGGGAAGAGAAACACACAAGACCATCTTTTTTAAGGGACACCAACTGGCAGACACAACAAAGTCTAAATTGTACTTTAGATTACACCTCATGACAGTGTCTTGCATCTATGTAGACTATCTGCACCAAGTTAGATTATAACATGATCTAATGTCCACATGAGATAGTGACCTTTACTGGTTTTCCGCAGTACAATAAGTAAAATGCTATTGTATGAATACTAATGTCATTAAATGAATCTGTGTTCTCCAGAAAGAGACACATGTTAAGGACAGGCATGTCAGTGCTTTGAAAGAGGGCTAGAGTCCTTCCCTACATCAGTGTCTCAATGCAGCTCACAACCTGCTATTTACCAGCATGGAAACAGGACAATGGTCAGCAAGATTTAGCAAATGATAAAGGACATTTTCAGCTTGTAACATGAAATTTAGGTGCCCAGAGGCCTCAGAAGGCACAACCTCATGGATAAGTAAGGAGCACGTGGTCTTGTGAAAAAGCTCATGAATTCAAGAAGATAAAAATTTGTAAATACGAGGCTGGAGCACTTAAGAGCACTGACTGCACTTCCAGAGGTCCTGAGTTCAATTCCCAGCAACCATATGGTGGCTCAGAACCATCTGTAATGTGACCGATGCCCTCTTCTGGTGTGTCTGAAGACAGCTACAGTGGACTGTAATAATAATTACTGTAAAAAATAAATAAGTACTGTAAAAAATAAAATAAATAAAAAATATTAAAAGTAAAAAATTTGTAAATACAACTTATACTTAAAAATGCAAGCTTATACAGATTTCTGAAATATTTAAATAAGAGCACCAAAGACAGAAAAGCCAGAAGAGCCACTCAGCTAGTGATGCAAGACTTTCCTTTAAAGTCATACACTATTCTTAAAGTCACATGATTCTATCTTTTAATCATGGGAACCATAGCTCTTTGCTGTATGAGGCTTAGGTACATGTCTAAGATCCAATTTTCATGTCATTGTATTTGGCTTCTGATGTTATTTACATAGAAAGCATATTAGTTCCTTTCACTCAACTGTAAATCCTATAGAGTTCTTTATCATTACTTTTTTATACTTTTATTATGTAAGAAGTCTACTCATCTTTCTTGAAGGCACACTTGTTATACTTGTTATGCACTACTTTCTTCACTTAAGCTTGAGGAGGTCATTGGCTGGGGTGGGCCGTGCGGAGCATGGGCAAGCCTGGGGTGCTGTGGGCTGGAGTCTCTGTGTGGCACAGCAGACAAGGATGCACAGGGATCTCTTCCAACACATGACATACATTGCCTAAAAGCAGAGGAAATTACCCTTAACTCATTACTATCTTAATTATATATATATAAATGAAAGAAAATGATTTCTTAAAAGTATCCTGTAGGATTTTTACCACATTTACATAAATTAAGCTTAACTAATTTTTAAATTTTTCATGATTACAGGATTTTCATCCTCATGAATCACCTCAAGGGGAAAGACAATACATTATTTTTAATAGCATATCTTAGATAGGCTTAAGACCACAAGCAGTAGAACACAATTCTATTCAGTGGGCCAAACAGCTACAGACATGATTATATGAATTCAGTAGCTTCTAAGAAAGAGGAGAAGCAGTTGACAATAAAGATTTGGGGATAATAATCAATGAATAAAGCCATAGATGCCTATTGCACAGGGAAACAACTAAATCAATCAACAATAGAGACAGAAACTTTCAAGAAGACCAAATCTGTTCTGTAAAAACAGTTCAGCATTGGTGCAAAGAATTTTTAAAAGGTGGGAGGACAGACAAAAACAAAACCAACCCCCCCCCAAAAAAACTTTCTGTCCAATGGCACAACAATCACACAATTTTATTTCAAACTACTACTACCATGTTGTGCATGCACATGAGCTGTCTGTATTACAAGTTCTACTCTTCTCTGTGACAGTAAAATAAATAACTAGAGTGAGACCCTAACGTCAAACGTTCCACTCTGGAAGGTGAGGTTCTCTTCCTTAGCACTGAGGTGGATTCGGGAATTTGTGTTTTGTTTTTTTTTTGTTTTTTTGTTTTTTTGGTTTTTTTTTTTTTTGTTTTGTTTTGTTTTGTTTTTGTTTGTTTTTTTTTGTTTGTTTGTTTGTTTTTTTTGTCACCAAGGAAAGATTAAAATAGCAGAACTTCATTGCCAGTTTGGTACTTTGGTGCTTGGTACTCTGAGGGTGGACTGGAGACCAGAACTAATGAAACTTCATTATTTCTGTGGTATTGACTGGGTTAAAGAAAAACACAAAGGACAGAGCAGAATGATAGCAGACAGGTTTCAGAAAATGGCAAGGAAAGATGTTACCAGAAATTAAGACACCCAGAGGGCTTAATATACACTACTCTATCAATTCATTAGAAGAAGAGATGGCCTTACTTGGGAAAAGCAAATGATTTAAGAAGATAAACATTTGTAAAGTATGTTAAACCTACAATAAATGCAAATATGCACAGAAGTTTGAAACATTTAATATGAAACATGAGAGAAGAAATGTCTTAGAATTATTTCATGCAGCTCTATGGCCTCTGTTGACATACAGTGTGGTTTTGTTTTTTCATGTTTCTTTCAAATATGTAAAACAATGTCTTGTTTTCTCAGACTTCAAACACTCAGAAAAAGTATTCATTGGAAGAAAAGGAATCAAGAAAAGGGGAATAGTTCTGGTTGTAGGAAATCACAAACATTCACCAATCAGGCTGTTGGAGTTGTCTGGGTTCTGTTCACCTAGAGAATGGTATTTTAAATGAATCTCTTCCTGATGGACGTTTAAGATTTGCCAGGGAAAGATAAAGATAGGTACCAGTTTGACTCTGGGGACACCCCAAAGGCAGTGGCTGTGACCCTTTTGTGGGTCCAATGATCCCTTCACAGGAGTTCTCTAAGATTATTGGAAAACACAGGTTTTACATTATGATCCATAACAGTAGCAAAATTATACTTATGAAGTAGCAACAAAATACATTGTATGGTTCATGGTCACTGCAACATGAGGAACTGTATTAAAGGGCTACAAAGTTAGGAAGATTGGGAACCTCTGCACAAAGGAGCCATGACCCCTGCTTGAGAACCCCTGCTCTAGAGGCTCTTACTGGCCAGTCTCCAGCATGAAGTGCCTTCATACTTGCTCCTATCTCTTCATGAAGCATTTGGCATGTCAGTTGGATTGGGAGAAGGAGAGCAAGAGAGAATAACAGGAGAGAGAGAGAGCAGGGAGAGAGAGAGACAGAGACAGAGAGAGAAGCAGGAAGGGAGGGGGGGAAGGAGGGAAGGAGAGAGGGAAGGAGAGGGCAGGGAGGGAGGGAGAGAGAACTATTGTCATATCAGCGATCTCTTTAAAAAGATGCCTTGCTGATGCTCAGTCCCTGAGAGGAGAGGCCTCAACTTCTCCCGTACCCATCACTGCTGTGTGCACTTTTAGCCTCCTCCCTCCTACACCTTGTTTCTCTTAAAATGACTGTTTGATGATAGTATACTGCTGCATTTCTGTGGCTTTCTGTCTTTTCCAGGGTCTGTCTGTCTGTCTATTCATCTATCTATCTCCTTTCTGAGAAACCTCCCAGGCCCACAGCCACTCTGGGACCAACTGTACTTTTTTTTTTAATACGGTTCTATTTTTTAAACATTCCTATTTTACTTTACTATTAAACATGCCCAGACATTTCCCATCTCTTTTGATAACTATTATCCAAAATTCCCCAATTTATTTCTTAGATATTGCAGCATACTATGCCTGTATATCATGCGTCATCTTTGAAACAACTGGTCTCTAATTTTTATGAATGAATTAAACTGAGTAATAATTTATTATTTAGGATTGTGTTACCCACAAAGGAAATTGAAATTTGGAAATTTAAATCTTATCTTTTTCTGTGATTCAAGGCTTGGTACTAATAAGTAAATAAAAGTACAAAATGGTCCTCTGATTTCAAAAGTCGGTCTGACTAATGTTTCAAGCTTATAAAATTATTAAAAGCAACAGCCAAAAAACCTGTACTTGAGATTTTGGATGAAGCTGTTTCCTTGGATTATTGCTGTGCATGAGGAACTTTTCTCTTAATTCTGGGTGAGAACATCCAGTGTCCAGCTAGCCCAGCCTCTCAAAGGGACACAGCTAGCTCTGTGTATACTAAACTAGGATGACAGGAAGCTTGGGGAGATTCTGTGTCTTCTCGTGTACAAAGTTCAGAGAACAGCTGTGCCTACATATGAAAAGCTGTTCTTCATTCACATCAGCCCAACAGTGTGATGCTCACCTTGGACAGTGTAGTAAACTGCCTCAGGTAAGTTTTCTCATTGTATGTAACTAGAGATGCCAGACAAACATAAAATATATATTAAGTAAATAGCTGTAAGAATTGGGAGGATCAGGAGTGTGTCCACCATTTGATCTTATTTTTTTTCAGAAGAGGTTTGCCAATGAGACCACAGACCCTGAGAAGCACATGCCAGAGTGAAGAGTGGCAGCAGAAAAGAATGCATAGCACCACAAGAGTCCAGGGGACTGAAAGGAAACAACAGAAGCCATTTTCCTTCATCAAAAATCTAGAAAATAGTCATGTTTCCAGTTTAGACCTCAGAAGAGCTGCAACTCAGCGGTGCCAGAAATGGGAGGACCCCATCATGGAAGCAAGCTGCAATCACCTCAGTCTACCACCATACTAAGTAATGCACTGTCCAAAAAACCAAATGAGATTTGTTTTGGTCTGGGAAAAGATACCATTAAATAGACTCTCAAACTAACTATGATTGTAGAGTAGGTAGGATTTATATAACAATTAGTAAAAAATATACAAAGACCTAGTGAGTGAATATGAAAAGAAATGGACACAGGAGAGCTTCTCAAGAGAGCCAGAGAAAAGGCATCCGGTCACTGGAAATTGCAACAAAATTGAACATAGTCTTCTCATCAGGAGTACAAAAACCAGAAGACAGGAAAATGAGTCCAGCCCACTCTTGCAGCTTAGATATGAAATGTCTCCAAATTTCCACTTGCTGAAATCATGGATGCCTGTTTAGGGGCTTTTATAATTGATTCATGAAACCACTGACTTCATCAATGAGCAATTGATAACAACACAGCCCACAGGGCATATTAGGATGTGCGGCTGCTAGGAGAAAGCAGTTCACTGCGGACAGGCCTTTGGGAAGTATATTCTGTCTCTGGGGCTTGCTGACTTTCTGCTTCCTGACCTTCAGGGACCTTATTCTGCCTCAGCCTTCAGCCATGACGCTACACCTCACCACAGGCTGAATCTCTAAAAGTACCAGTCTGAATAAAACTTACTTCCTTTTAAAGAGTTTCTCTAAGGCATTTTGTCCCAGTGGCAAAAAAGAAGCCTAATACAGTGTTATGTATAAATCCTAGAAAAACAATTTGACAAAGCAGATGCAGGGAGAAATGAATATTGCAGGGAGAAATGAATGAATGCAGGGAGAAACGAAGCAGATGCAGGGAGAAATGAAGCAGATGCAGGGAGAAATGAATGAATGCAGGGAGAAATGAATGAATGCAGGGAGAAATGAAGCAGATGCAGGGAGAAATGAATGAATGCAGGGAGAAATGAATGAATGCAGGGAGAAATGAAGCAGATGCAGGGAGAAATGAATATGAATAACTGTTGATGAAAAGGAAATCCATTCAACAGGAGGTGAGACCCCCACAGCTGGCCACATCAGCTTGCAAACTTCTCTCTTCCTCAAGATCAAACAAAGCAAAAGAAGGGAAGATAAAATACCATAGATTCAAGTTTTTACAGAACTACTAGACACAAATCATTCTCAGATGCTGAAATATTTCAAAGTAATATAAAACACAGATTCCACATTAAAGGAAAACAAAAGAATCATGAGCAAAGTGTAAAGAACCCCAAAGAGACACAGCACCAGATCAAGAAAAGATGAAAATTCAACATGCAAAGTGTGTTTCTGCTGAATCTGTCCTGTGTTCCTACTATCGTAAGTCCAAAACACTCTGTCTTGGGATAAAATTCTAAAAATAATTTTTAGCTTATCTAATTACAAATCAACTTGTGAGCTCCTTCCAGTATTTTTAAAATAATTAATCCTGCCCCCAAACACACACCATATGGAAGAAGGAAGATATCTAACAGCTGTTTCTGGGAGCCAGCAGACTTGCTCAAACATTATAATAGGCCATTGCTCAATCTTTGATTAGTGGGTGAACAGGAAATGCTTCCATGAAAGGCAGTACCTCGAATCCCTACACCCCTCCAAAGTGTGGGGACTTGGTTATTAGGCCAATTCATCTTGGAGGGAACATCACAGATGCTAAGAAAGGAAGCTGACCCTTGGTGTCATTTACCCAAGAGTGAGTCTGATCGGTTTGTCTGAATACCTTTGACCCGATCTCTTGAACAAAGGCCATTCTGTCCAATCTATTTATTAAACAGCGGAGCAAATATGGTATGGGAAGGAATGAGGAACTTTTGTCTTAAGTTTTCACAGAGGTCTCATGAAGGGAAAAATTGTTTCTCTGACCCTACTGACTCAGAATACCACCCAAGGACAAAAACCAGGTATTATTATTAGTGTATGCCCACATACTGCTTTCAACATTGGAGGGAAATGTTCAAACCTTACTGCTTCGAGCAAATGGTCATAGTTCTAGCCCCTACATCTTTTGCACAAATACATTGCTCTGAGTGAGGAATCAATGAATCATTAAGGAGAAATAGAGTAAATCACACATTAGGGAGGCCAAAGCATAGTAAGATTGAATACATTGTTTTTCTTAAAGGACAATTAATTCTGAATAGGTTGACTACACTGTAAGTAAGCAGAACAATCATAAAGATCTCAAAGCACATTACTAACTTGGTTGTAGGCTGGATGAAAGTTTGATATGTAATGGCAAGCTGCAAACAGCATTTCTTAGAAAAATCATTCACAGTTTCTTCTCCTGAATTCACTAACGTGGGTATGCAGAGCTCTTGCTTTATACTGAGGAAGCATGTCAACATGCCTAAGTTTCAAACTGGAAAAACATGCATGCTTTTCAAAATAATCTGAGCCACCCTATGAAGAAAACAGGCATCCGGCCAGCATTCCTGAATGTCGGAGAAGCAGCAGGCTTCACTGACAAGGCTGTGGCCACTTCCACATAAACAGTGAGTGGGGCCGCGCTGCTGTGGAGGTAACTTCCATATGAGGGACCAACTGAAGCCTGCGTGAGAGCTTAGGGATTGGTGCCGCAGACAGTGACAGCCAGTCGGGAGCTACGCTTGGAGGACATGGTTGCTTGGGACCGATGGAACACCAGTGGAGGGCAAAAAGGGCGCTCCCAGAGAATAAACGAGCTTGCCGCACCATTCTCACTTGCTCCCAGAGTCTGAGCTCCAGGCCTTCTCACCCACTGCACCCAAGGGGGACACAGGGCAAGACAGAGGACTAAAACACTTGAAGAGGTTTCTCTGTCTCCTATTCTGTGCTAAGAGTCAGGACAGAGGCAAGGAGCTATGTCCTTAATTAGCAATCTAAAGGTAAGAGAAATCACAACAAACATGGAGGGTGGAGGTGGGTGGGGATAACAGTGTTGCTAAAAGGGAACTGTGGGGCCCAGAGAGTTTTGCAAGTTAGCTCAGAAAAGAATACTTTTCTCTATTCAGATCAAGCAGAGTCTTCCTCTGCATATGTCAGCTTTAGAGTAGGAATTCTCCTTTTCCAGTGGTGATGCCAGGCAGGTCAGCACAGCTACTTTAGCTAGACCTCAAGCAAGCTGTGAAATCCTCTTTCTTTAAATTAAACAGATGGCAAAATCATCTTTTGAACCTGTATTATTTCTCAGACTTTATCAAATCAGAATCCCTTCACTATTTTGACACACTCCAAAAATCTATTTGTAATTTCCAAAAACAGTTATCCTGGGATTTCTATCAGCACTGTAAATGGTGGTAGATCATCCTAAAAGTAGGAAGAAAAGGACTTCAGAGATCAGAATAACTGAAGGGCAGCCTTTCCCATGGTATCCACCTGCTCAGAGAACAGGAGACTTCCTTTAAAAAGTAACTGGGGTTGTGACAGGCCATTAGCAGGGTGTCAATGAAAGAGGCAAAGTTAGGAAATTCCTGGCTGAAAGTAGAGTTCCTTCAGTGAAGCCATCCATTGAGGAAAGGAAGCTCCGGGGATGTGGCAGAGAGGATCTGGTGTGCTCCTACTTAGAGAAACCTTGGTGCAGCAAAAAAGATGTTGCACATGGTTTCCTTAGCAAATAAGGATCTGAAACACTTTACACAGTGCAGTATTTTCACAGGTCTCTTTGCTCTTTAGGATACAAATTGTTAAATGGTTGTTGCTTTCTTTGATGAGTTATTCTGATTAAAGATTACCTGGAAATGATCTACCTTTCAGTCTACTTTCTTTCTTCATCTCTATACACAAATGTCAAACTACAGGAGCAGTTTTTGAAAAGGGAAACCAACGAAGTTTTGTAGACAGCCAAAGGGAAAAATGTGAAGCCCAAATGCTTCAAACACACACACACACACACACACACACACACACACACACACACACTTGCACACACACACACACTTTCACACACACACACACACACACACACACACACACACACGCAGGTACACATGCACGCACACACGCACACACATGCACACACACATGCACATGCACACCTTTAGAAGGAACCTGGAAACAGTTGAGTTTTAATGAAACTCAAGCTCAGAATAATTGTAGTGAGGCTTGCATTTGAGAAAGAAGTGGAAAGGCCATGCTTCACACTCAGCCCTTGTTCAGTTATGTCCTAGTTTTTATGTTTCCTCAAGAGGCTGTGTCCAACCTGACACAAAAGTTCTGTGTAATCTCTGAGGAAAACAGTAGTCTTCTGCCATCTTGTGTCTTGTGCCAGTATTTCAGTAGCAACACTAAGGACATGGTGAACCAAGTGATTTTTCACTGGATGGGGCCAGGAATGGAACAGCAGAACATAACCTATTTCTACAGCTCCAGCCACTGGAGTCAGCAACATCCCCTCCTTTGCCACACAATCAAAAACTGTATCTTGTGGTTGGAAAAACAGGTTGATGGCTAAAGATCTTGCCACACACAGAAGCATGAGAACCATAGTTCATACCCCCATCACCTACATAAATGCCAGGTAGGTGTGGCAGCCTGCCTATGTTTCTAATGCAGGGAAGGCAGACATGGCTTTCCTGGGAAATCTGGCTAGCTAGACTGGCCATACCTGAGGGCTATGAATTCAACTTAAAGACTGCTTCAACAAATAAGGTAAGAAAAGAAGACACATAACACCAACCTTGAGCCTCCAATACACATGCACGTACATCACACATGAGAGAAAGTAAGAATCTTCTCTAGATATTGTCAAAGTGAACCCTGCAGGGTAAAATTCTCCCCAGTGGGGAAGTGCTGCCTTGCATCTGTGCCTCTGGAAGAGCTTCACATGACAAATTTCCTTCAAGAATTGATTGTTACTGAGTGTTGTCATCACACACTGATGAGAATTTTATTTAAGGTCTGGTAACCCTCAAGAGGCCCCGCTTCTAACAATGTCAACTTCTCAAAAGCCAAAGCTGCACACACTCAAAAACAAAACAAAGCAAACAAATAAAAACAACAAGACCAGACTCGCTTCTGAGCTTCACAAAGTAAAGATTTAATCTCTAAGAGTTGTTGTTGATTCACTGAAACTGGGCCTGTGAAATGGCTCAAAAGGTAGAAACTGACATTGTGAGAAGATACAAGTTTGATGGTCAGGGTTCAATCCTAGAACCCACGCAAAAGGGGAAGAAAAGCACTTATTCATCTGCACCATTGCATGCACACTACATCCCTACTGTTTAAAATAATAATAAATAAAAGAAAAATAGTTCCTGAAACTTTATACTAGTAACACATTACATTCAGACTATAAAATAGCTTAGAGATTAACCAAAGAGATCGACACATATTATGATCAAATTGTCACTATTAAGCATTCCTATTTGAAAAAGATTTTAGGCTAAAGAATGAGCCTAAGTGTCTGTCAGGAGCCATGTAGGAGAGGCTAAGGCCAGCGGTGATTTTGCTGAAGGTGACCTGCCTTTTTGCATGGCGTAACATAGGTGAACTGTCATACATATCTGCATTCCCAAGGTCACATGGGAGGCCAGGTCCCGAGAGAGTTCAACCCAGGATGGCTTCTTGCTGCCAATATACCTTCCCTGTCAATATTATAGCACCTAAGGGTTCCTGGACATTGGCTCACCCCATTGAGCAGATTTCCTGCAAATTAACATAAAGATGAACTGTCATGAATTTATACTGTTCAGATGAATTAATTATCTTATAGAATTCCTGACTTGATTCAAATAATTTTAGGCAGAAAGTTTTAAGAAATGGTTTTAGTTGTTTTGCCAGAAAGATCTAATAAAGTTAGAATCAAGAATAGAATGTACAGACTCCTCACAAAATAGTACTAAAGGCTGGATTATAAGGAATGCAATGAAACTTTTGAACTCATAATGAACACTGATTTGAACTTAATATTAGTATCCTTTTGTAACTCTCCTTTTATCTAACACTTTATCTATGAGGTGATTTTCTAAGAACTTTTGTCTTTAAAAAGGCCAGAGAATAGAAATAAGGTGTTGGCTTGGGGGGCTCTGTCCTATACATCCATTCAAATGTATGTGTGTGGCATTTGGGGCTCAGGTCCAGCCATTGAATATAGATATGTATGTCTGTTTGTCTGTGTGTAGGTATGCATGAACACTTGTGGAGGAGATGAAACATGTGGTTAGGTCCAAGCAGAATGTGTGTGTATGAATGTGTGTATATGATGTGTATGCATGAATGTGTGTGTATGAATGTTTATGTATGAATGTGTGGTGTGTATGAATGTGTGTGTATGAATGTATGTGTATGAATGTGTGTATGAATGTGTGTGTATGAATGTGTGTGTATGAATGTGTGTGTATTAATGTATGTGCATCTGTGCACATTTGCCTGTGTGAAGGATTTTAATTTTTCTCCTTTCTTTATAATATTTTATCTGTGAGGTAATTATGTCTTATACAGAGAACATTTTGTTGAAAAGCTATAATAAGCTAAAAGTAATTTTAAAAAATGGTGGTGTATCCATTTCCAGCTTTGTCTGGTATGTGTTGTATTTGTAAGTGACTTCTTTCTTTCCTTTTCTTTTCTCTCTGGTTCAATAAGAGTTAACGAGCTCTGAGCCTCTCGCCTGGGTGGTGAGGGCCTTCTGGCTGGCTTGCCAGAGAAAGGAACACTAGTAATTAATCCTTTACTTAATTCTGCACTGCTAAACAACATGTACTATTCTCAAGGAAACTCTACCTGCCTAGCCATTGGCCGTTGACTCTTTATTGGTCGATCAAAAACCAATGGAGACAAGGACCTTCAATGTGTGGATAAGAGGATTCCTGATTTGGGGCTGGATTAATTCAAAGCATTAGAACCAATCCCCAACAAAAGCTACAGTAAAATGATTTTAGTTAAAAACAATACCACTCTGGAAGTCTTACTATACCAGTACCATAGTGAAGGAAAGAAACTGGAAGGATTTCTTTCATTCTTTTCCATACTTTTTTGTTACATCTTCTAACACTCCTAACTTGCACTTACCAACCATAAAACACCTTCTTAGACCCTCAAACATTTTCTCAGAACTTTTGAATCCTCAGTCCTTACATAAACTTTAAATTTTACACTTTTTTCCTATCCAGTTATTCATCATGAGACACAGGTGGCTGTAACTGGGATCAGTTACTGGAAAGTGAGTTTCTTTAGATAAAGGAATAATAAAAAGTTACTTCTTTCACTAGTCTTCTCAGAGACCTGAGAAGAATAGATTTTACCTGAGTAAGCAGGAAGTATAATTCAAAGGATCTAAGTAGCAATCAAAGTGGTGGAGACTTACCAGTTACCTAGATGGCCAACCCACTAGGTTTCCATTGGTGTCGATGGCTTTATTGGGGACATAGGTCCCATGTACATGTACATGGCAGTCTTTGGCTGCCAGGCCTGGCAAATCTGAGAGACCTTCCTGTGGAGGATTAGGAGACTGACCTTACTTTGTTTGAAGCATTACATGTCCTGTGTCCAATTTGTCCATAATTTGGACAGGGTTCTGGCAGCGGGTAAGGCATTGGGGCAGTTATGAGCTGTCATCAGTGTACCACAACCCAGGTGGAGTCCTTTGTTGTTATGCCCATATCTTCTTGGAGACCTTGAAGGGGTCACTGGTGGATTTGGGAGTCTCTGTCATGGTGAGTTAAAGCATCTTAAATGCCATATTCAGCAGGTTCTCTGACAGGTTTGAGGGTTGGTTCCCACCAAGCATATCTGAGTTAAACAATCTTTGCCTGTTTTTAGTTATCTGCTCTAAACTGCACCTGCATTTTAAAATAAAGTGCCATTTAAAGAGTAAAGACATAGAGCAAAACCATAAATTTTGGAAGACAAAAACTAAGTTCTAACAAGAGAAACCAATGTAATACCTTCAAAATTTATATCAAGTGTGTTTTTATCATGTTACAAGGTTTGGCTGTTAGAGTCAATAAGCAAGAAACATTGTTTTAATTTTTGTTTTTTCCAACACATAACAGAGGTGGCTTCTAGCCATGTGACTGCCCTTAATTAAAACAGTGGTGAGGCTATGACTCCTTCTTTATCCCATAGTCAAGACAGCAGCAAGCCATGTGTTGTTTATGCCATTCCTCCTACCTGCCCGGGTGTAGTGAAGCAGGTGCAGTGGGTGATTTAAAAGAACCAGGCTGCTCCCTCCCTGCCACTGTTCCCACTATTGGTGGATGCGTGGATGGGATGGAGGGGGATTAGGGAGTGTGGGTCTAGGCAGCACCTGGGGCCACATGTGCTCAGCCACTGAAGCTGTTTAGAAGTGGGAATGAGAGTTCAGTTTCCAAAATACCTGGACTCATGGAGCTCAGACTGAAGTTGACTGTGCAAAGTCTGAGACAAACTCAATTTGGATAAATATCTCAGCAAACACCTGGGAGTACCTGGCCATCAACATTTAGACCCAAAAGAGTCCATTTTCTACCTTAGCCAGAACAGAAAGGCTCAGCTGCATACAAGCCTGGGGTTGTACAGTTGGGGGTGAGGGTTTCCTCAGGTCAAGCATCTAATCATTTTGCCTCTGACTCCTGAATGCTGGGATTACAGTCATGAAAACCACCATACACAGTTCAAAAATGGAGTCCTGAATATATATTTGTGGTTTTGCACCTTTTCTTTTGGTTTTCTTTGTTGAGCTTATTTGTTTGTTTGTTGAGACAGGGTTTATCTATGTAGTCTTGGCTATCCTGGAACTCTCGCTGTAGACCAGGCTTGCCTGGAATTCTGTCTCCCAAGTTCTGGAACTAAAGACACGGGCCACAACCACCTGGACTCTTTGTGAGACTCACACTCCATGGATATACTTTTTGGATATTTTTAGTAATTAGTCTTTTCCTCCTAAGTAACATTATTCTTCATAATTATTTTTCTGAGTTCTACTTGGTCCAACATTAGTATAACAATTTTAGAATTCTATTGTTTAAGGTATGCACCATAAATATTCTTGTAGATGGTACAAAGTTTCATATCGCCTTTTTAAACCAGTTAAATACTCCCTGTCTTTTAATTGGTGTGTTTAAACCATTCGTGTTTAATGTACTTTTTATGTGTTTAATATTAAAATCTGTGGCATTTCTAGTTATAAATTGAACATTTTTATTATTTACTTCATAATTACTGTTGAATTATTACACATTCCTTGTTATTCTCTTTGAAAAGCATTTGTTAACGTTCAATGAATTTCCCTACATTAGTCTTCAAGCCACCAAAACCCACTGTCTTAGGGTTTCATTGATGTGACGAGATACCATGACCAAAGCAATTCTTATAAAGGTAAACATTTAATTGGGGCTGGCTTGCAGTTCCATATAATGTTCAGTCCATGATCATCTTAGCAGGAAGCATGGCAGTCTGCGGACATACATGGTGCTGGAGAAAGAGCTGAGAGTTCTACAACTTGATCCTAAGGAAGGGACTGTCTTCTGCAGACAGCTAGGAAGGGCTTTTTTCCTCACTGGGTGGAGCTTAAGCACAAGACATCAAGGCCTACCTCTACAGTGACATACTTCCTCCAACAAGGCCATACCCACTCTTACAAGGCTACCCCTCCTAATAGTGTCACTTCCCCCAGGCCAATCAAACCTTCACACCCACTTTAATCTTTCTTTAGCTCTGTGTAAAACAGTGGTCCTTCATGATAATAGTGCATCTGAGAAATTTTTTCTTTCAGAACTGTGTAGTCATTTGATTATACCACATTAAATGAGAACAGAAACAGACTTGATTTTTGCAGCATTTACTCATGTCTGCCTGCCAAATGAATTCCTTGATTTATCTACATCTATCTCATACTACCTTGCTCAAAGTAAATGACGTGACATTTGCTAAACTTGATCCTGAGGTAATGCAGCCAACTCTACTCTGACTTCCCAGGGGACTCCAGTGCTTGTCCATGTAGTAAAGGACCACATGATTCTAAAATTCCTGGTTTTCCTTGACCTGGAGGGCATGTCTTATTCAATATGAAAGAGCCCCACAAATATATTTAATATTAGTAGTTTATTCTGGTGTTTACAGTGGATACTTTTATGCATTTTGAAGACCTTAGCATAATAAATTCTCAATTTTCCTTCCTAACTTTGTGGTCCTGTTATTAGCATTAGCACATATTTCACTTCGAATGTTCTGTAAACATATAAACTATTGATACTATTTTTACCACTGCCAATTTGCTTTTAGAGAAAGTTAAAAGAATTATTTAAATTTTCATTTATTTGATTCTTAGGTTTTGTTTTGTTTGTTCAGTATAGATCCAGGTTTCTCTCTGGTGTCATAGTCTTTCCTGCCTGAAAAGTATTTTTTTCATGAAATAGATCCACTGATTGAATTGAGTACACAGATGATGTGTACTCAATATTTGTTTGCCTGCCCAAGTCTTTATTTTCCTTACTTTATTTTGTATGTACAACTATGGAGTAGTAGTTTCTTTCTTCCTGTAGGCATGTTAAAGATACCTTCAAGCTACTATAAGTTCTGATATGACAATGACTATAATTCTTATTTTCACTTTCTGCATTAATGTTGCTATTATTTTTCTGGTTGCCTTCAAAATGTTTTCTTCTCAGAAATTCAAATATGGCACAGCTATGTGTATAGGTTTTTGACAGTTTTATTATTTTGGTTACAGATATTGCTTTATGATTTATGATTTATAGGGCTTTATATTTTTTAATTTCCAGATCTATTTATCTTTTTTATATTTTATGAATGTTAAGTTATATAGCTGGTATCAATCTTAATTTTTAAAATTTATCAGCAATTGCTTCTTCAAATATATATATATATATATAATTTTCTTTTAAGGCAGATTTATTAGGAAGATGCTTTCTGGTGGGCTAGTTCACTGGCCCCAAGGACCAAGGCCAAGGAAATTGCCATGGGGAAAGGGTGTGGGGTGGAGAGAGAGACAGAGAGAGAGAGAGAGAGAGAGAGAGAGAGAGAGAGAGAGAGAGAGAGAGAGAGAGAGAAGTGGGTATTTGTGCTGAGAGAGGAGAGGAGAAAAAGAGCTCTTTTTTTTCAAATGAATACTTCTTCTGTTCCTTTATACTCCTGTTGTGAATTGTGTTATTTTAAAACATCTTCACCTAACTGTGTGCTTTCAGCACCTATGGGGTGGTAACAAGCTACCCCAGGTTAGTTCCTAATGTCTTTTTATGTGTGGTTTTTCCTGTCAGGTATGTATGCATGCATGTATGTATATATTATTTTTAAATTTTTATATCACTTGTATTCTACTAGAATATAATCTGAAAACACACTTTTTGTAAATTGACCAATCTTTCTCTGAGATAGAGAGAGAGAAATCATCTTTAGTTTTATACAGAACATTATGTGTGCAATAACTGTTCAATGTAGATCATGTTACCTGTACTTTGGTAATAGTATTAACCATACATTACACATATTAAGTCTCAAAAACATTAATTTTATGTGGCTCAGTCTAACACTAAACTATGAAAAATATTATAAATTCCTTCTTGAAAGACTCACAGGCTAAGATCTGAATGAGAAATGAAAAATTTAGTACTTAAGATTGGAAGTTAAGAAATCAGAATCTCATGATCAGTTTATTCTTCAGAATTATTTTTTTGGTCAGCAGATGTTCTGGCTAGTTTTACATCAATTTGAAATAAACTGGAGTCATCTCAGAGGAAAGAACAACAATTTAAAAATGTTCCATAAGATCAGGTTGTAGGCAAGCCTGTAAGTCATTTTCTTTATCAGTCACTGATGTGGGAGTGCCCAGACCATTGTGGATGGGACTGGTGATCCTTTGTGCTAAAAGAAAGCAGGTTTTTGTTTGTTTGTTTGTTTGTTTGTTTGATTGGTTGGTTGCTTGGTTGTTTGGTTGGTTTTTCGAGACAGGGTTTCTCTGTGTAGTCCTTGCTGTCCTGGAACTCACTCTGTAGATCAGACTGGCCTTGAACTCAGAAATCTGCCTGCCTCTGCCTCCAAATGCTGGGATTACAGGCGTGTGCCACCACACCCAGGTAAGAAAGCAGGTTAAGCAGGCCACAGTGATCAAGGCAGTGAGCAGCACCCATATATTACCATTTAGGAGACTTGATCAGGTTCATCTTCTCTACCAATTAAAGAATTAAAGGCTAGAAAAATTTGAGAGCCTGCTGGTGGAAGAATATAGTCTATGAAACCTTTGTTTTAAGTTGCCAGGCTTCAGTCTAAGGTCAACAAATTAGAGGCACAGAAGAGATGACTCAGTGGTGAAATGATTTTTGTGCAAACATGAGGACCTGAGCTCAAATGCCTAGAACACACCTGAAAACTAGCCATGGTGCTTATGTGTTTGCAACCTTAGTACTGTGGAGTAAGAGGGAGACACACAGATCTTAGAGCTGGCAGGGCACCAGTCTCAAAGAATCAAGAAGGTATATATATGTGTGAGTGTGGATGAGTTTGTGTGTGTGAGTATATAGTTCATGTGTGTTTGTGTGAGTGTGTATGAATCTGTGTGTGTGTGTGTGTGTGTGTGTGTGTGTGTGTGTGTGGTGTAGGGTGCATTTGGATATAGAAGCAAATGGGTATGGCCTGTTTGGGTTTGATGAGGAAAACAGTAGTCACTCTGCACGTTCTGAGTTTTAAGTGTCTAAGATAAAATCAGAAACCCTGTGATTTTTTACAAGAGCAGGGAGCATGGTTTTCAGGACAGCTGCCTGAAAGGAAAATGGGCTAACGATTTCTGCCATGCCCACAAGGTGAGAGCTCCTAGGAAAGCTTCATCGCATCTGTGGACATGAGCCAGAAGTGTGGGAAGACTTGTATACACATCTGGACAATATCCAAGACAATGGCCTCTGACAAGCCTGCCTTTCCAAGCTCCATAAGGTTTCTTATCATTCAAGTCTAACCCAAGCAGAAAAATGGGAGGTTCTAACTCAAACACAAGCAATTCAGGCATAGTTTGGACATTTTTATAGGACAGTCCTCGAGTTGATTCAAATGTGAGTGCATAGCACTCTCCATTAAGTCATCTCACCTCTACTTAGCCACAGAGTTCATACAGTCTTCCACTTTAAAAATGCACTTACTATAAAATGTTTCTAGCAGAGTTACTGAAAATAAGACCATTATTCCTGTCAGTTATGTTTCTTTTCCTTTTTTCTCCCTTTTTTCTTTTATTCTATTTATTGATATTCATCGTGAACCATACAGTTTGGTTGTCATACTTTTTGGTGTCTGATATCACAGGCAGACCATGCAAATCAATGACAGGCCAGAAGAAAGGCCTAGCCTCTTCTGCATAGCACAGCATAGTGTGTTGATGTGAGGCTGGTTGTATTGTGAGGGACTGGACTCCTGCCTGGGATGTTCTCTGGCCTCTGTCTGCCCCATAGTGGAATGGCTGAAGAATATGTGGGAGTTCACAGAGGGTATCCTAGGGAAGTCTGAAGTAAGGCTTCTTGAGACCTTCTGCAGCCATTGTTTTTAAGCCTGGCCTCTTTATTCAGAGAATAAGAAGTAGGATTAAATACACTTTGCATTATAATAAAGGCCTCTGAACCTTTGGAGCCTGGGTGTGGAATGTAGTGGTTTGAATGAGAATGTCTCTCATAGGCTCAAATATCAGAACCCTGGTGGTGACTTTACAGCTATACCTTACCAGGGGCAGGCTCTGAGGCTTGCATGTAAACCGGCCTCAATTCCAGTTTACTCTCTCTGTTCATGTTTGGGGCTTAACATGTGATCTTCCAGCTCCGTCCCATGATGGTCTCATCCCTCTGGAGGCACAAGCCAAAATAATCTCTTCCATAAATTTCCTTGGTCATGGTATTTTATTACAGCAACAGAAAAGTAAATAATACAGACTATAAATAATCAAAGATTAAAAACAATTTTTTCTTAATCTTAAAAAATTCATGATTAAATTGGGCACCAAAAAAGTAAAATGTACTCACCACAGTCTGTATTGCACTGACTATTGCAGCCAGTGTCCCTCCTCCTGAGTGGCAGAACCACTGCTCCAGCTTCTAGATCTCAGCAGCCATGGACTCAGCCACAACCAAGAAAAGGCAAGACAGTAAACAACAGTTACAGCTCCTGCCACACAATTAACTTAATACTCCCGACAGATTTACAAGTGCAATCTCAGTTTTTAACCCTAAAATAATTAGGGTTCACTGTTTTGATTATTTTGTCTTTGATGTAAAACTATAAGTGACAACAGTGGTGAGTGCTCACCTGGCTTCCTGATTTATCAC
>NC_067493.1:10044856-10064856 GCF_947179515.1 Apodemus sylvaticus | reverse complement strand
GAGCAGTTCATAATTCGCTGTCTAGAATGGAGATGTGTTTCAGAATGTGAAGCTACATATCTTTATGCCATTCATCTTCAGATTCCGGATATGTTTTCACTTGATATTTGTCTAATTGTTTGAGGAAATCTTTAGAATCAATTTCAACAAGAACTGAGGTGAGTCTAGTGTCTGAGAAGATATTTGTAACATCAGCAGTGAATATGGAGCAACCTGTTGGCACAAGGCCATTAAATGCCGTACTGTTCTGCAGGAGGGACAATTGCAGTAGGCTGTCTGAGGTCTCTTCTGGATCCGCCCAGTTAGCTAGCTGTCCATAATTATTTTTTTCATTGATTAGAGACTAAAATCCCTATAGCCACAAATTTCTTCATTCTTCTTTTGTTTGAGTATTCTTTCCACAACTCCTTTTCAAAATGCTGGCAGTATTTGTTAGAACTTGTCTTAATTGATTTGACAATTTCTCTGTCTTAATTGATTAGAATTCTATTCAGTATAGTGTATAAATTAATTGTATTTGCTTACTTATATTGCACATATTCTTTATTGTAATAATAAATATCCCATAATTTCATGCCTGAAGAGTCCTGTTTTATTCATGACTCACATTAATTCTTTGTGGGATGATCAGATCAGCATTTTATCTGGTCAACTGGGGTTTGCTATCATGTCTGTCATTTGAACTGGGTAGTGATTTCTTCTACATTTATGGCTAGCTAGTCTAGCTTTCTTCACATGGTAGAAGAAGAGTTTTCAGAAGCTGGAGAGGTCAGTGTTTACTAATGTCCCATTGGTCATAGATTACTGTGCCCAGTTCCAATCTAAAGTAAATTTAGGAGCTCCTTGTAAGATGGAATATATGATCAACCAGACATGATAATAAAAAAAGAAATTTATGGGCCAGGTGGTAGGGGAGCATGCCTTTAATCACAGTACTTGGGAGGCAGAGGCAGGCAGACTCTCTGTGAGTTCAAGAGCAGCATGATCCACAGATAGATTAGCAGGATAGCCAAGGCTATAAAGAGATTTCCTGTCTTGAAAGCCAAACTAAAACAAACAATCAAACAAGCAAAGACATTATTAGGCTCTTGGTATGTGTGTTAACAAAAACAACATAACATCACTAACAATAACATAATTGTCTTCAGCTTTAGACACTTGCTGAATGCTTTGGAAAGATAGCTGAAAAGAATTGAACAATTTAGAAGAATTGAACAGGTTTCGGGAATAATTTAGTTATTCCAAATTGGACAACAATTGCAGTGATGCAAAAACTTATTCAATGTTGGTGTGTTGTACACTCCTTCATTATTGAAATAAGATTCTCAAGCAAACTGGAGGGGTCAAGGACACCACAAGAAGACCTACAGAGTATGTTGTAGAAAATATTTAATCTCATTTGGGGCTTGTTCCCTGTTTCGATCATTTAGTACCTGGATCAAAACCACACAATGCCTTTAATCACAGTACTTGGGAGGCAGAGGCAAGGGCATTCAATGACAGGGAACAAAGACATAGTTCCCTTTTATTATTTACAATAAGCCTAAATTAGCGCTAGAGTTGGGCAGGTATCTAACATCTATACTGTTAGAATCTACTTTCCTGTCAATAACCCCAAGTTATTACTTACAATGTTTTATCTGGGCTGCTCTTAACTACAATTGGCCATACCTCAGAGCCATGCTTTCTTGACTCCTAACCAATGGTGCTTTTCTCCTCTCTCCACCTTCTTCTACCTCCCTTTAGGCCTCCTCTGACCCCAAGCTCAGAAAACCAAGCCTATGTCAATTCTGCCAAGCTATAGGCTGTATTCACCAGTTAGAAATAACTTGGGAGCAGGGTGACAGTGGTGCATGCACTGTAATCCCAGCACTCTAGGAGGCAGAGTCAGGTGGATTTCTGAGTTTAAGGCCAGCCTGGTCTACAGAGTGAGTTCCAGGACAGTCAGGGCTACACAGAGAAACCCTGTCTCGGGAAAAAAAAAACATATCCAAAAAACCAAAATCCCCCCCCCAAATAAATAAACAAATAAACAAAAAACAAACAAAAAAAAAGGAAGAAAGAAAAGAAATAACTTGGGGTCAAGTTCACATTGTATCTCTTGGGTCTACTTGAGGACTCTTGCTCTGGGGCAACTAAGTCTTGGAGTTTGCACTTAGCATTATAATACACAGCAACAGGCTAACCCTAAAAAGAGTCAAGTAACTTGGGCCCCTGAGGGCTCACTGAGCCTTGGTCACCAACCAGGAAGCATACAGGGGCTTGACCTAGGGGCTTGACCTAGGGAGTATACAAATTCGTAGAAAATATGCTTTTTGGTGTTTATGTATGGCTACTAAGAAGTGGAACAGGGGCTATCTATGTCTTTGTTCCCTGTCATTGAATGCCCTTCCCCCTACCTGAATTGCCTGGTTGGGCCTCAGTGCAGGAGAATGTGCCTAGTCCTGCTGGGACAAGATGTCTCTAAGTAGGGTCTATCCAAGGGGTACTCTCCTTTTTCTGAGAAAGAGAGGGGGCAGTTGGGGGAGAGACTTGTAAAAATAGGACTGGGAAGAGAGTAAGGGGTGTGTTATTTTGATGTAAAGTGAAGAAAAATTCAGTTATTAGAGCAAAAAAAAATGAAATTCTCAAAGCTCTGAAGAATTCTGGACCTTGGGTGATTTACAAGAAATAGGATCTTGTAGACATAGGCATAATTAAATTTACAGAAGCTCAAATCCCTATCTGTTTGGACTAACTGCTATTTTCCTCATGATTTTGGATTTCAATTTTTTATTGATTTCAATTTGGTAAACTATGTGAAATAATAGAGGATCTTGTTTTTACCTTGTGGTGTTACAGATATCTATTATACAAATCATGACTGACAACTATGTAGATATATTTAGAAATGAGGACTATATCATTTGTGATGATAATCGAAAGAGGTTGGATGACATAAAGATGTCATTAAATACTGCTGGTAAGTCACCTGTTATAAAAAAAAAAAAGCCATAGATGGTCACAGTGGGAAACCTTAAATGCTAATACTGCAGAATTAAAGATTTCATCTACTGCTCCTCATGCAGAAGTCCCTACAGGTTAAGAGAATTTGAATTAGTTACCAAATAGATAAAAGGATGACATCATTTCCTGATTTCATAAATTTGAAAATAACGGAGCAGCATTAGAGCATATCATGATACTAAAGCATTGGAAAAGTGTTTTAAACAACACTTAACTTGTGTATGATTATATGAATATATACATAGGTATACATACATACACACATATGTACAAACTTACAAACATGTATGTACAAGAAAAGAATATTTTTAGACCCTGTATGAATTCCTTAATATTACATGCTACATTTCTTTCCTTTCCTTTCTTTCCATGGTATATAAGTCATGTATGATATTCTGGATATGAAATTATTTTTTAAAAGTTTGCTTTAAATCCATTATTTTATTTAAAAGTCTATTCAACATACTATAAGCTTAAACTATGTTCCAACAAGCTGTGCTATCTTGTACAAAAAAATGATGTTTGAGAGATAATCTTGCCAAATAAGTAGCATTTGGTATACATATTAAGTTGCAACAGATTCACTACAACACGTATGTGAAGAATCTTAATAGGCAATACCATTCAAAATCAGATATAGTGTTAACTCAAGTCTTAATTGAAGTGGGGTGAATCTATAACTGAGAATGTTTGTCTAACCATGATATTTTTATATTTCCTTTACCAGAGGACAATGAAACAACATCAACATAGAACTTTCCACAATGGAAACTTCTTAATGACTGAAGAAGATGCAGGTCATTCTACTTCAATGTTCAATTCTACTTCACTCTGAACCATAGTAGAAGAGATTATTACAAGAAACAACTTCAGCTTTATATTTCACTTCATTGTTATCAATAGTTTCAGTTACTGTATTTATTTTATGTTATGTATTACATATTCTTACCTATTTTCATAAATTGTATTAAATTATGTTATTGCTTGGACTCCAGTGTGCCTGACTCTTGATTCTACACAGTATTTGGAAGATTACATTTACAGTATTCTCTTCCACTTCTGTTAATCAGGCACCTGATTTCATGTGACAGATCCTCTAGAATCATTTAATAATTTTTTTCTTCCAAACTACAAAAGAATGTCACTCTAAGTACTGCTCAATAAATGAAAGTGAGGAATTTATCTGAACAAATTCTTCCAGATTCTCAACATAAAACACTCCCCATGTTCTGAACCAACAACCAAGGGATACACATGGTTCCAGCCAAAAGTGTGTCAGAGGAATTCCTTGTCCTGCATTAGTGGGAAGAGAAGCTCTTGGTCCTGTGAAGGGTCAATAGATGCCCCAGTGTGGTGAAATTGGTGGGGGGGGTGTAGATGGGAGTAGGTCATGTGGAGGGACATATCATAGGAGTCAGGACATGGGAAAAGGGATTGGGGGTTTTCAGAGGAGGTATACCGGGAAGGGTTTTAGCATTTGAAATGTAAATGAAGAATACATTCAATAAAAATATTAACTAAAAAACACTCTCCATGGCTGAATCAACAATTTATTAATACAATAAAATCAGACTTGCTCCTGTGCATGGTAGCAACACTTTTTAAAAAATATTTTCCTATTTCTGTGAAAAGGAACTCTAGAAAATTATTTACATTAGAAAAAATAGCTCATTATTTGAGGGCTCAAGAAATCATCATACAGTAGTTCTGATGTCAGGAGTTTGTAGCTAGTGAAATTGTTCACCTAGTTGAGAAGCAGAGGAAAATGAATGGTGATATTCAGCAAGCTTTGACCTTTTATACATCCCAGGAACCATGACAAGAATAGTAGATCCCATTTGTACTATTAGTTTGACCATATCAGTTACTTAAGTATAGACAGAAACTAATAACATTAAATATATCCTCAGAGTCATGCCCAGAATCCTTTCTCAGAGAATTATAAATAAAATTCCAATAAGGATCAGCATTAATCATCACACATAATAAATTAGAGTGGAATGGAAGTTTAAGAAAAAAAGGAATGCTCAAAGATCTTAGTGATCAGAGAATGGCAAATCAGAATATCTCTGAGATTCCAACTTACACAAATCAGAATGGGTAAGCTGAAAACCTCAGCTGACAACAAATGTTGGAAAGAATGTGCAGAAAGAGGAACACTCATCTATTGCCTCAGGGATTGCAAAGTGGTACAACCATTTTGGAAATCATTCTGGAGACTCCTCAGAAAAACAGAAATAGATCTACCTGAAGACCCTGCAATAAAACTCTTGCGAATATACACAAAAGATGCCTCACTATTGCATAGGGTTGTGTTCCACTATGTTCATAGCAACTTTGTGATAGCCAGAAGCTGGAAACAAACAAGATGTCACAGAATAGAAGAATGAAAACAGAATATGTGGTTCATTTACACAAAAGTATACTATTTAGGCATGAGGACATCCAGAGTTTTCCAGACAAATGGATGGAATTAGACAATATCCTGATGAGGTAACTCAGACACAAAAAGATATGCGTGGTATGTAATCACTAATAAGTGGATATTACCCACAAATCAAAAGAAATTAAATACAGAATACCCAAGATACAGTCCATAGAACTCAAGAAGATAAACAAGGAGAAGCACCCAAGTGAGGATGATTCAGTACCATTAGGAATGAGAAGAAAGCAATCACAAGGGAGTAGGAAGGACCTGGGAGGGAAAGTGGACAGGTGGGGGTTTGGGGAAAAGGGATTCTGATATTTTATTGGGCCACAGAAAAGGAATGAAGCCCTGAAGTCCAGAAGAAAAAAGGAAACAGGCAACCACTGGAAGTAGGAGGTTGAGGGGAACCTCCAGAATGTACCAGAGACATGGGAGATGAGAGACTCTCAGGACTCAAAGTGAACAAAATAATGTGGTTTGGAGAAAATCTTGAGACAGTTCCTCTTCCTCACCATTATGGATTGGGGTAAGCCTAAATGGAACCTGTGACTCTATTCTATATGAAAATATACCTACTATGGCTGGATCAGGAGAGGGCTATAGGAATCTCTTTTATTCCCTTTGGTGTTTCTTCCAGCATGTCCAAAACACATTATAGATTATAGCATGTATGCTTAGGAGACAGGAAGTTCAAAAAATTGTGGTTTCTTGACATGTATTCCTTTAGCTTGACAAATCTTAGGTTCCTTCTTCCACTCATTCTCCTTCCTCAGGTCAATTAGTCAAAATTCACTATATTTTATAATATAATAGAAATTATTATGATAATATCAGTGTATGCAGGAGATAATATTTCATATAATTCCACTCCATTTATGATAAGTAATGAAAAATTGAGAAAGAAGCATTGTCTTATTTTTGTTATTAGAATACATGAGTAAATATTTTTGTTTCCTCTTCCACATAAAATTCTGATGGTTAATGAGAGTTCTTTGATCTTGGGCATCTCTGTAAGTGCTGAGCAAAATGAAAAAGAAAACTGTTATGTGATTCTATCCTACCCTAGTCAGAATGTCTAAGATTAGTTAACAAAGACAGCAAATGATAGCAAGGATGATGGGAACATCAAAAGACTCATTTGCTGCTGATTTGAGTGAACACTGGAAGAGTCCCTGTGAAATACAGGGTAGAATTTTCACAAAACAAAGAAAATAGATATTCCAAAAAATACAGCTATACTAATATTGGGCATATATGCAATTGACACTATATGTTACAACATATATTTACTTATATAGGTTCACTTCTGTTCTATTTCTAATAACTAGAAATTGGAAGCAGCCTACATATTATCTCCTGAAGAACAGGTTGTAATAATATGTCACATTTAAACAATCCAACACTACTCATCCATTGAGAAAACTGAAATTATGTTATTTGCAGGTAAATGAGCAGCACTAGGAAAAACATGAAGAAGGTTGTTGTGATGTTGGTATGAAAATTGTCCAAGGCATCTTCCATGCTTCTTGTTTAGGCAGGATAGATACAGCCTAATTTACACTTACAATATGTGGACTTAGAGAGGTAGTCCTTCATGTTCTGATAAAACTATCCTCCTATACAATCACATAGCACAGAGTCACTCATTACTGTGGTTGGTAGAAGCCAAGTGAAAAGCCACTTATACTAAATACTTTACAAACATATTACAAAAGGATTGAACAGTATACAACTTTTGAGTGTGAATTTGCCTTATCTCTTTTTTAAAATTATCTTTAATCTTTTACTGTCCAGTCTTTATCACCTTCCTGCTCCACCCTCCTACAGTTCCTCTTCCCATTCTTCCTCTGCCCACCACAGTCTCTAGGATGTTGTCCCCATCTCTCCATCCCATCCAAATAAGTGTACTCACTCCCTGGGGCCTCATGTTTCTCAAAAGTTAGGTGCATCTTCATTCACCTAGGAAAGAGCAAGCAGTCCTCTGCTGTATATGTGTTAGGGTCTTCATATAAGCTAATATGTGCTACCTAGTTGGTGGTTAGGCATCTGAGAGATCTCCAGGGCACTGATCAGTCGAAACTGCTGAGTTTCCTGTGGTGTCATCTTCCTACTTGGCTTCTTCCAGTCTTTGCCTAATTCAAACACAGGAGTCTCCAGCTTCTGTGCATTGGTTTGGTCTAAGTATCTGCATCTGACTCCTTAAGCTGCTTGTTGGTCCTTTCAGAGGCCAGCAATGCTAGGTTCCTGTCTGTAAGCACACCATGGCATCTGAAATAGTGTCTGGCTTTGGAGCATGCCCTTGAGCTAGACCCCATTTTGGGCCAGTTACTGGACCTTCTTTCCCTCAGATTCTTCTCCATTTTTTCCCTCAGAAAAATTTGGGTCATTTTTTTAGACAGAAACAATTCTGGGTCAGAATTTTTTTACTATGGGCTGCCTACTCAGTCTCTTCACTGGATCCCCTGTCTTTCCCTGGAAGCGAACTCTACAAGTTCCCTCTCCCCCATGTTATATATTACATGTAAGATTCCTCCATATGAGTCCTGAGGGTCTCTTAGCCCACAGGTCTCTGTTACATTCTAGAAGGTCCCCCCACCTCCTACCTTCCAAGGTTGATTGTTTCCATTCTTACTTCTGGACCAAAGAGCCTCACTCCTGCTTCCCCATCCACCCAGCAAATAGTTAATCATGTTTACTTTTCCCTCCCTGTATTCTCTCCCTCTTAGAAGCCTCCCAAGTCTTGCCTTCTTTCTTCTCCCTTCCAAGTGTGATTGAGGCAATCTCACTTGGGCCCCTCATCTTGCTTATCTTGAGTTCTGTAGATTACATCCTGGCCATTCTGTAATTTTTGGCTAATATCAACTTATTAATGAGTTCCTCCTTTTGGGTCTGAGTTACCTACTTCAGGACGATATTTTCTAATTCCATACCTTTGCTTGAAAATCCATAATGTCCTCATTCTTAATAACAGAATTGTATTCCATTGTGTAAAATAACCACATTTTCTGTATTCATTCTTCCAATGTGTGACATCTGGGAAAAATACCACTTCTCTGAAAATAGTGGAGCATGTACCCCTATCGCATGGTGGGGCATCTTTTGGGTATATTCCCAAGAGTGGTACAGCTGAATATCCTTTTAGATCTATTTCCAATTTTTTGAGAAAGCTCCAGATTTATTTCCAGAGTGGTTGTACCATTTTCCAATCCTTCCAGCAATAGAGGAGTGTTCCTCTTTCTCCACCTCCTCCCCAACATTTGCTCTCATCTGAGTTTTTGATCTGAGCCTTTCTGATTGGGGTATGGTGGAATCTCAGGATCACTTTTATTCACTTTTCCCTGATCACTAAGGATTTTGAACATTTCTTCAAGTGCTTCTCAACTATTTGAGATTTCTCTGTTGTGAGATCTCTGTTTAGTTCTATACCCTGTTTTTGATTGAGTTGAATGGGAGATTAGCTTCTTGAGTTCTTATTTATTTTGGATAGTTGAGTTAGTGAAGATTTTTTTCCAATCTGTTGGTTGCTGGTATTGTCTATTAACCATGTCCTTTGCATTGCAGAAACTTTTCAGTTTCATGAGGTCCCATTTATCAATTCTTGATCTTTGAACCTCAGCTATTGGAGTGCTATTTAGGAAATTTTATCACATGCCAATGAGTTTGATGTTCTTTCCCACTTTCTCTTCTATTATATTCAGTGTATTGGGTTTTATGCTGAGATCCTTGATTCACTTGGATTCAAAGTTTTTGCAAGGTCACGAAGTTCATTTATCTCCTTAATGATTGCCAGTTATTTTAGGACCATTTCTTGAAGATGCTTTCCTTTGTTCATTGTATAGTTTTGGATTCTTTATCAAAGAGCAAGCATCCATAATTGTACAATCATATTTCTGAGTCTTCAATACTATTCCAATGATGGACACGTCTGTCAATGTGCCAATAGTGTACAGTTTTTATCAATATTGCTCTGTAGTATAGCTTGAGGTCAGGGATGGTGATTCCCACAAATGTTCTTTTATTTTTAATGATAACTTTCTCTTTCCTGTTTTTTTTTTTTTTTTTTTTTTTTTTTGGTCAGGTCGGACATCAATGAGAGGAGAGGCCCTTGGACCTGTGAATGCTCATTTCCCCAGATTAGGGGAATGCCAGGACAGGGAAGCAGGAGTGTGTGGGTTAGTAAACAGCAGGAGGGGATGGGATAGGTGTTTTTTGAGGGGAAATGAGAAAGGGGAATATCATTTGAAATGTAAATAAAGAAATTATCTAATAAGAAAATGAAAAAAGAAATGATAAATAACACTGAAAATTTATTAAGAGTATGTAATGGCAATGCAAAACAAATTATAAATATATTAAAGGTGATAAACATATATACTGAAGCCTTCAAGCCAAATATGGCTATTTCACATGGCTATAGAAAGGAATTTCCCTAGTTGAAATTCCCTCCTTACTAGACATATTTAAGTTTAAATCATTTAGACAAACGAAACAGCCAAACTTATCCCTTGTCAAAATGACACATAGATATCATTCCATAAATCCATGCTTACCCTCTTTTGTTCATTCCTTATTCCATGTTAATATCATTTGTTTTAAAGATTATATATAAGTACACTGTATCTGTATTCAGACACTCTAGAAGCAGGTGTCAGATCTTGTTATGATTCAAAGAAAAAAGTGACATTACCCATATTCATTTAAATAAGTTACCCAAATTCATTTAAAGAAGATTTGAAGTCTGTTATATAAAACAAAAGTAATTAGCATTTACATTTTTATTACTAAAACTATTGAGAGGTTAAACAACATGAACAAAATCAATTGAAGAACTTCTCAGTGATAAGGGGCACTGGGGTCACCACCATGACATGGGGAGTTGGGGAGGGCCTTGAAGGGAGCAGCCAATCCCATGGCTCTGGAGCTCAGGTGTCCTTTTCAGATAGGAACTGTTTTATACCTTGATTTTTCATTAGACAAATGTTGGGACCTTTTTCAGACAAGGGGTTGATAAATCTACAAACACTTCAGTCATTTAGAAACAATACTGGTCAGAGAAAGTTCTGTGATGAGCAGCCAAACATTTCAGGGCCTTCTGTTTCCTGGAGAAATGCCAGGACATGAAACATCCCTCTACATGTGACAATGACAAAAACATTAAATTAGATGTCATTGTAACTTACACAGTCATGGACGCTGACTTAAGACAGGTGGACAGGCTCAGGGTGCTGCGACACACATGAGCTATAGATACAGTTAGTTCTCCTCCATTCCACTATGTTGAAAGACAATACCAACACCGCCTGGAGAGCTGTCTGGACAGTTATTAAACTCATGTACATACAGAACTCATCTACCAAAGGCAGAGGAACCTTACAGGGATCAAGTAGCATACAATGTATGACCATGTAAGAGTTAGGTTATATAAGACTCAAAGATCTGACCACAAAAAACGTATTTTATCTAACTGTTTAATATTTCAACCTTGTCAACATTTAGTAAAGTTAAACGCCAAGAGGAACGAAAGAGGCACACTGCTCCACTGCTGGTGGGAGTGTAAGATGGTACAACCACTCTGGAAATCAGTCTGGCGATTCCTCAGAAAACTGGGCATGACACTTCCAGAGGACCCTGGTATACCTGGGCATCTACCCAGAGGATTCCCCTGCATGCAATAAGGACACAGGCTCCACTATGTTCATTGCAGCCTTATTTATAATAGCCAGAAGCTGGAAAGAACTCAGATGTCCCTCAATAGAGGAATGGATACAAAAAATATGGCATATTTACACAATGGAATACTACTCAGCAATGAATTTCGTGAAACAATGAATTCACGAAATCTGTAGGCAAATGGTTAGATCTGGAAAATATCATCCTAAGTGAGGTAAACAAATCAAAGAAGAATACACATGGAATGCAATCTCTGAAAAGTGGATATTAATTAGCCCAGAAGCTCTGAATACCCAAGGCACAATTAGCATAACAAATGACTCCCATGAAGAAGTAAGGAGAGGGTCCTGATCCTGGAAAGGATTGATCCAGCATTGGTGGGGAGTATCAGGACAGAGAAAAAGGAGAGAGGTGATTGGAGAATGAGTGAATAGAAGAAGGTTTATGGGACATATGGGGAGGGGGGAACTGGGAAAGGGGAAATCATTTGGAATGTAAACAAAGAATATAGAAAATAAAAATATATAATTAAATAAAAACACCAACTATTAAAAGGCAAATACAACACCTAATTCATACCTCACAACAATATTCTCAGGCTGCCACAACAATGCCATTTACCTGTTCTCACACTTACTGTATTGCCTGAGCTTCCAAAATTTTAACTAAAACTACCTTTTTTTGCGATCACCTGTGTATAGGACACCTGCTCCTGAGGCATAAAAGCAGTGCCTAAGATCTGTTTTCAGGCAAGCTACAAAATAGCCATTCCAAGTCTTCTTGTTTGAGCAAAATAATTTCCTTCACACACAATGACTGGAAAAGAAGTTTGGTGACAGTTACTGCCATTTAGTGACACATTTCTCAGTATTTTGTACATGGGAAATGCATCTGAACTGCAGAGCCAACTCTGCACAAAGGCCTTACTTTGTGGAATTTGCACTTTGGTGGAAAGTTTAAACAACCAATAAAACATTTCCTTTTCTCTGTGTGGTCATCAATCCAGCATGCAGTATAAAACCACAACAAAAGCCAAAGTGCAATCTCAAACTTTCTGTGTCTACATTCTTGGTTTCGTTGCTTAAGTACAGAGAGGACATGGGATCATTTGCTCTGGGCTGCCATTCCACATTTGATCCTGATAAACTGCCCAAGAAGCAGCCCAGGCAGACCTGGGCACACCCTCCATGGATGGTCAGACTCACATGATTAGTTCTACCCAACCACAATTATAGTTCTGTGGGAAACAAGGTTGATTACTAGAATTCCCCCTGAAACTGATACAAAGAAGCTAACCCCCAAGTTTATTTTCCATTTTAAGGCTTCTCTATTCAACCAGTTCTGATCTAAAACAATCACTATACAAGGCTGGTATCATACTTGTTATTTTTTTCTTTCTTTCTACCTACCAGGCTTACTCTCAAGCAGGATAAGTACAAAACTTGTTCCTCTGCTCCCTCTCAGAGTCGTGAGCCCTTCACCTGGGGTCCATCTTACCCTCTGGCACAGAACCTGGGCCTCTAGGCAGGATTGTTGGTTTCCTTTCTGGTTCATTAGTATTGTTGCCCGTGTTAGTGGAGGCATCTCTTCTCACTCTGCTAATATGTTCGTTTTCACAGACGTCTTCTGAGAGGCCACCTTCAGGCAAACTTGAAACTAGAAACAATTTTGTTTTATAAACATTTATTTCTCCATTGCATCAGGAACCAATAGGAAATGAGAGTCTACTCTGAAGACAGAGAGGATTGAAAACTCTGGGGGAGGGGCTAAAGGAGCCTAGAAGGTAATGAATGACAGGGTGATTAGGTAGTCAGGATCTGGAGCAGGGCCTGAAGGAGGGACTTGGGGGAGGGGAGGGTTGTGGGGGAGAGTTAAACTGAGGCCCAAAATAGGGATGGAGGAATCCTGGGGTTGCTTTCTCCATTCTCTATAAACATTTGCAAATGTCACTCTTGTTAGGAATACTGTAGGAAGCTGGTTAGAAAGGAAACTTGTCAAAGAAGAAAGCAGGGGCCTGAGACCAGAGGTAAGGTCTGAGCCATCATAGGCTGAGTGGGGACTGGGTCCCAGAGCACATAAATTCAGGACTGACACCCTCTCTTCCCCACAGGGAAGCTCCCTGTCCCATAATGGATTCTGTCTTCCCAGCCCATCCTCATCCCCTGAACTCAACAGAATGTGAATGAATAATGTATCATGCACTACAGTTTCATGATTTTTTTCTGTTCAGTATTTTCTTAAATAAGTTAAGTTGCAGAGAAAAATAATTGAAAAGTTGTTAATACAAGCCTTGACATGGAATGTGGCCTTGGTTGTGTCCTTTATGTGGCAATCCACAGTGGTTACAGCTGCCTTTCAGGGTCATGGGTGTGATGACAGTCCTTACCCCATGTGTGTGCATCACAGCCCATGTCTCTGCTAGCTCAGACTATTGGATATACAGATCAATGGCTAACTGTTTACTCTTCTGCCTGTCTGGGTGGGTTGTTGTTTATGCCTACCCATCCAACCCTGCCATAGGCGTCACTAGGAGCCATTTCCAGATAGAGTTGTTCCAGACTACACAATCAGGAAGTATTCACCTGTTTTCCCTGCATCTCTCCGCCCCAGTATCCCCCTCCTCCTCACTGCACCCCGCCTCCGTTGCACTCCTCTTCCCTCCTGCACCCTCTGCCCCACTGCACCCTCCTCCCCACTGCACTCCTCCTCCCCACTGCATCCCTCCTTCCCACTGCACCCTCCTCCCCACTGCACACTCCTCCCCACTACACTCTGCCTTCCCACTGCACACTCTTCCCCAATGCATCCCTTCCCTCTGTTCATCACTGATCACAATCCCACCCACTCATGGTTTCTGATTCCTACACTGTGCATCTGTAGAACAACAGTTAAGAATTCAGGGTCTTGGATAGCGCAATTTTTCCAAATGTTAAAAGCTTCGAGTGAAAGATTTTGAAATGTATAACAATTATTTCAAAAGTCACTTGGAAAGCTGTTGTTTTGTTTGTTTTGATTTGTGTTTTTGTGTGGAGGTATGGTGGTGGATGGAGAGATGGCAGAATGGTTAAGAACACTTGCTGTCATGCACAGAGGACCTGGGTATGGCTTCTAGCACCCACATGGTGCCTCACAACTATCCACGACTCTAGTTTCAGGGTATCTGACACTGTTTTGCATCATCTTAGGGGACAAGGAAGACACACGTGGTACCTATACATAAATGCAGACAACACCACACACACATAAAACAACAACCAAAAATCAATCTTTTAAAACATTTTAAAAATTGAAGTGTTAATTTTAGGAAATTTCTTTTTAAATGGCATATCCCACCTGAAACCTCCACAGTATGTCTTCCAAAGTGCTAGACATGTGTGGCCAGAGACGAATCTTAGAACAAAGAAATAAATACTAAAGCATACATACCAAAAAAAAAAAAACATGGAAAAGAAGGCTGCAAAATTGTCTATCCACAAATAGGTAGTTTGAGTACAGTGTAAATATAAGGACAGAGAAAAAGGAGGGAGGTGATTGGAGAAGGGATGGAGAGAAGAAGGTTTATGGGACATATGGGGAGGGAGGATCCCAGAAAGGGGAAATCATTTGGAATGTAAACAAAGAATACAGAAAATAAAAATATTAAAAAAAACTATAAATATAAGAACACTGTCTCATTTCTACAAAACATGAGCAGAAAAGTACAAAAAAATCCAGATTTTGTAAATTGTATCGCAGAAATATTTGTTTGAATGCTGATGATTTAGAGCAAATTTTCTTCCATTTCCTTACAAGAGAGACAGACTGAGAGAGAGACAGAGACAGAGAGACAGAGACAGAGACACGGAGATACACATACAGAGAAACAGAGAAAAAGTTCTAAACTAGGGAAGATAAACAGATTTCCAACCAGAAAAGCAAATTAATATATTTCCATCAGAAACAGCCCCCCCGCCGATTCAAAAGCCTAGAGGCCATGTTTATTTGTGGAGAGGAACATAGATTCCATTCCTGAAGAGGCTTTCGAAGAAGCCTGAAGGTGATAGATGCCACAGGGTGCCTCAGCCAAAGACCGGCAAGGGTTCGAGGATGCTCCCAGGCCTCTCTGCCAAGGGGATTCTGTTCAGCTTGCCCACCTCTGCCTGCCAGCCTGGGATCTTCTTGGTTGTCATGTGTGGATGAGCATGCTTTGTCATGGGGTCACACTGTATGTAGTGCCAGTCACACAGAGGACACACCAGTTTCTTCCCTCCAATGTTAGTTCTGTGGTGGCAAGACAGCTCATCTGACCTTACAAACTTGTTGTCCCAGTCATCACATCACAGATAAAAGGTAAGTGTGTGGGCAAAGATGATCTTAAAGGTGGGAAATTTTGAAGTAGGTCTTCTGTCATGCTGTACAGCAGTGGTGATGTAAGCAGAATCAGAGACAGGTGTGAGGGCTCTCATCTGGGACTTCTGTCCCCAAGAACTCATGTAAACAAGAGCTTCCACAGCATCAATCTCGATGTGCTCCAGGATGCTGCATGTGGGACTTTCTCTGTTATGCTGCTTCCTCTCCAGGATGACTCACTAATGTTCATGAGGTCAGCTGCATGTGCATCACCCTGGAATGGTGGAGTCTGGCAATTGCCTGGGGCCATACAGCCTGTAGGCAGCAGTGCTGGAAAACAAGTGCTCTGCCTGGCGCTGAGGCTGCACATGTGCAGGCAGCAGTGTCATCTGTTCCCAGCATGCACCTCTGCTCTCCTTGACATGCAGCTATTCCCACCCCCACCATCCCAGGAGTCATCAGTGTCATAAATTTTTAATGAAAACATTATGAAAATATCTATTCATGTGTCTTTGTACTGCACTAAAATAGTTTTTCTTGTTTCATTTCCCCTCTTTAATTCCCTTTGATAAAATTAATTGAAATCAGTAAAATCATCTTTCCAATTTTTACTTTTTGAACTCATAATTTCTAATTGTGTCTTGGGATAATATGAAAGAATAATATTTATTGGACAATGCTTTACAGTTCTTTGTTTTGGTAGAGTAGAGTAAGAAATGAGTCTGTATTATTGTAGAAGCCACTAAGCCATGACATTCTCTCTCCTGGATGTCACCCTCACCGAATACCTTCTAAGAAGAAAATAATGGACTTACAGTAAAAGAAAATATTTTCTGTCCTCTCACTACCAAAGCCTTGTAGTCTTTTTGTCCTCCTGTCAGACACATGGGACTTGAGTAGGAACTACTGGATTGATGTATAAGCTTACAAACTTTGAGTAATAAACAGACCTATAAATTAGAAACCTACACTGCTGTATTCTTTTCATTGGGGAGGGGGGAACCATTAAACATAGGATTTTATATAAGAAGCAAACATTTTTCGGGGAGTGGGGGGGCTAGAAAAGGGGAAATCATTTGAAATGTAAATAAATTATATCGAATAAAAAAAAAGAAGCAAACATTTATACAGTTTTATTATGTACAGAACATGATTCAACCGGCTTTATTTAATGATGCTTTTGTTCTTCTTTTTTAATATTTTCTATATTTACATTTCTAATGAATCTACTTTCAATGTCTCCTCTTCTTTTTTTGGGGGGGGGTGGATTTGGATGTTTTCAAGACAGGGTTTCTCTGTGTATCCCTTGCTGTCCTGGAACTCACTCTTTAGACCAGGCTGGCCTTGAACTCAGAAATCTGCCTGCCTCTGCCTCCCAGAGTGCTGGGATTACAGGCGTGCACCACCACCACCCAGCTAATGTTTCCTCTTCTTAAACTCCCTGTCCTATCCCCCTGCCCCTGCCTGTAAGATGGTGCTTCTCCATCACCTACTATCAATCATACAAAATGGCAACCAACAGATTATGAAAATCTTTACCAATCCTACATCTGATAGAGGTCTAATATCCAATATATACAAAGAATTCAAGAACTTAGAATCCAGTGAACAATGTAACCCTATTAAAAATGAGGCACAGAGCCAAACAAAGAATTCTCACCTGAGGTAACACTGAATGGCTAAAAAGCGCCTAAAGAAATGCTCAAAATACTTAGTCATGAAGGAAATGCAAATCAAAACATTCCTGAGATTCCAACAAAATCTATAAGAATGGCTAAGATCAAAACTCAGGTGACAGCAGATGCTGACAAGGATGTGGAGAAAGAGGAACACTCCTCCATTGTTGCTGGAGTTGCAAGCCAGTACAAGCACTCTGGAAATCATTTTGGAAATGCGTTTTAAAAATTGGACAAAATACTACCTGAGGACCCAGCAATACTACTCCTAGGCAAATACCAAGATGATCTTTGAACATGTAATAAGGTCACATGCTCCACTATGTTTATAACAGCCTTATTTATGAGAGCCAGAAGCTGGAAAGAATCCATTTCTCCTTCAACAGAGGAGTGGATGCAGAAAATGTGGTCCATTTACACAACGGAGCACTAGGCAACTACTAAAAACAGTGAATTTATGAAAGGCAATCCAGAGACCGTCCCATCTGGGGATTCATCCCATATATACTTTCCAAATCCAGACACTATTGTGGATGTCAACAAAAGCTTGCTGACAGGAGTCTGATATAGCTGTCTCCTGAGAGGCTCTGCCAGTGACTGACAAATACAGAAGTGATGCTCACAGCCAACCAATTAACTAAGTACAGGATCTGCAATGGAGGATATACAGAAAGGAACCAAGGAGCTGATGGGGTTTGCAACCCCCTAGAAGGAAAAACGATATGAATCAATCAGTAACCCCAGAGATCCAAGGTAATAAACCACCAACCAACAAGTTCATATGGAGGGACCCAGGGCTCCAGAAGCATACATAGCAGAGGATGGCCTTGTCAGACATCAATGAGAGGAGAGGCCCTTGGTCCTGTGTAGGCTTGATGCCCCAGTGTAGGGAATTCCAGGACAGGGAAGATATGGTTGGTAGATTGGTGAGCAGGGGGGCGGGGATGGGATAGAGTATTTTTGAAGGGGAAATTAGGAAAGTGGACAATATTTTTTATTTGATATCTTCTTTATTTACATTTTAAATGACTTCCCCTTTCCTGGATTCTCCCTCCCCGAAGGTCCCATAATCCCTCTTCCCTCCCCTTGCCCCCCAATCCACCACTTCCTGCTTCCCTGACCTAGTATTCCCCTACACTGCTGCACTGAGTCTTTCCAGGACCAGGGGCCTCTCCTTCCCTCTTCTTGGGCTTCATTTGATATGTGAATTGTGATATGTGTCTTGGTTATTCCAAACTTCTAGGCTAATATCCACTTATCAGAGAGTGCACACCATGAGTGTTCTTCTGTGATTGGGTAACCTCACTTAGGATGATATTCTGCAGCTTCATCTAAGAATTCTGCAGTTTGTCTAAGAATTTCATGAATTCATTGTTTTTAATGGCTGAATAGTACTCCATTGTGTATATATACCACATTTTGTGTATCCATTCCTCCTTCGAGGGACATCTGGGTTCTTTCCAGCTTCTGGCTATTATAAATAGGGCTGCTGTGAACATAGCGGAGAATGTATCCTTATTACATGCCTTGGAACCCTTTGGGTTTACATTTGGAAAGTAAATTAAGGAAAGATCTAATAAAAAAGAAATAAAAAGCATAAAATATAAAATAAATACATCAATTGTATAAAAGAGACAAGAAGAGTTGAAAATAAATGAATTAAACTAATCAGGAGACAGTGTAAAAAAGAACTATATAGAAGTTGCACCGAGAATACTCAGTTATACACTGCTTCCAGGTGCAAAAATCAGCAAAAAATAATGGTCAATGGCCTGGGATCAATTAATAGGTACATAACAGTGGGTACACAAGAGAAATGGAATCTCTCTCATCTATAGTGAGGTGTGAGTGGAAAACATACCTTAATGTGATTCAGTGTAATATCCAATGTGTAGTATCAAAATAAAAGTAGAACTTTATGAGAGTGCAATTAATCTAAACTGGAGACTGTAAACGAGTCTGAGATTCTACTATGTTCATAATTCTTCCCTTCTGTTTTTGGGTGCTGCACAATTCTTGTTACTACATTTCTGTGAGGTATCTGGTATTACTTTTTTGCCCAGGATTGCTTTAGCTTTCAGGGTATTTTGGGTTCAATAGGTATTTTACAATTATTTCTGTAGATCTGTGAAAAATATTTGTACTGTGTTGATTATCAGTGGAGATATAGAATGGCGATCTATAAGGTAGTTATTGAAGAAACTAGCAATAAAAATGAAATCTAGTCTAGGTATACAACTTCTCCATCTCTAGTGGAAGGACTTTAAGTCAGCTTTGCACACACATAACTGCACATACATATTTATTGTAGCCATGTTTAAGAGAGTCAGGTAAAAGAATGAGCATAGTCGACCATCATATGAAGAACGTTGAAATAAAATGTGCACTTGTACTTAAAAAAAATCTCATTTAAACATCTTAGTGTTAACTTTGAGGATATCTTGTCCCCACCTGAGAAAAGTATAGCAACTATGGATCACTAAGATGAAAATGGTCTTTAGGCATGTCTGGGAGGGGTTGTTAATTGATGAAGGAGGACCCATGCAACTGTGGACATTGTCCACCATTCCTTGAAAGGAGGTCCGGGGCAACTAAGCATGAGCTTGGGAGTCAGCCAGAAAAAACTCTGGAAATCAATCTGGCAATTCCTCAGAAAACTGGGCATGACACTTCCAGAGGACCCTGCTATACCACTCCTGGGCAATCTACCCAGAGGATTGCCCTGCATGCAATAAGGACACATGCTCCACTATGTTCATTGCAGCTTTATTTATAATAGCCAGAAGCTGGAAAGAACCCAGATGTCCCTCAATAGAGGAATGGATACAGAAATTGTGGTATATTTACACAATGGAATACTACTCAGCAATTAAAACCAATGAATTCACGAA